>NC_064922.1:521960355-522260355 GCF_023897955.1 Schistocerca gregaria | reverse complement strand
TCCAAGTCGAAGAAGCAGGCGTCTATTTTTAATTTTTTTTAATTTTTTATCATTCACAAATGCAAAATATCGCTAAAACAGGCCGTACTATACATGTCTTTATGTATAATAAGAAGTGTATGCATTAATTATTATTTGCAGCTACATACTAATACTGTAAAACGCTCTACCAATTATCCAACTATTTGTACTACTTGTTTATAATACTGCCTTTTTACTGCTGTCATTACATTATCGCTATGTTGGTGCAAACTAATGCTTCGAATCTGCTGAAGATCGTTTCTGTCACTGGATCGGCCCTGAAATTATCCCGCTCAACATCTGAAATCCTTGGTAACAAGACGGAAATGCAGTAGCAGTTAGACTGCACCTATCAATTCCACGACTCACAGTAACAAATCAGAGTCCCCATTTCGTTAGTCACTTCCACCTGTGCAAGCTTGAAGAACGTTTCCCTCACAAGTTGCCGACCTCACTACTATCTCTCCATCTGTACGGTATGTTGATTGCCAGGGACGGTAGCATACTGCCTGAGTAGCTCTCCTTGCACTCTCCTGACTGCTGAAGCTGTAAATAAAGGTCCATAAACTCGGACCATACGTCACAACTGACACCAATGTAGGTAGATGTTGTGCCTCGATTGATATCGAGGGATGTTGGAATTGTCTATTTGCGATATTTGCAATTTCGTATAACATCGTTATATCTTTCCTGCCTTCATTCCCTGTATGATGTACGAAATTATGGTGTTCAGCAGGGAATAAACTTATACACCTCGTTACCACGCGTCTTCTAATCGTTGCATGCTTTAATTTTATTTTAGGATGTGTTGATAGACTCCATTTCAGCAAATTATGTGTATTTCTCTGACGCTCTAATGAGAATTTGCCACATCGGCACCGTCTTTGAAGTTCATGGTGTCCTGCATTACAATTGTCTTCTGTAGTTCTTTTCCTTCGTCACCGTCAACAGATGCGACCAGTCTGTCTCCATTACTGCTGTCGTGTAACGTTTGCAGTATGGGCTCCATTGCTACACTGAGAACTCTGGGCCTCATTCTGACCGCTTTGGAGAGCATTTCGAGACCTCTTGGTTATTTGTACGCGCCTCCGGGCACTCTAACTGGCCAGGCGACCTAACAAGGAAGATCACCATGATCATCTTCGGGTGGACATTCTTCTGTCCGCGTTTGCTTACAAACAAATTTGTTCTTGCTACGGGTCCGCCTTGACCATAATAGAAATTTTTCTTCTTTTCTTTGCTTTACCCAGACAAGTTTCATTGAAATTTCAGCATCATCAGTGGGCTTTTATTTTCTTTCTATTATACAACATGAAACTGCTCGTTACTACTGGCACATATATGAATGGGTGATTGTTAAAAGAAGTCATACTTCTCACTTTTTGTCGAGCATTCTTTGTACGCGTTGCAGTCAGTGTTTTTTCTGTAATAAGTGTCAAACAGTACCTACGCCAGTGACTCTCATCCCATTTAACACTCATCCATTGGAAAAACTGCAAATTTTGAAGATACATAAACATATAAGCTCCTTTCCTGTGTACAAAACGCACTATGCATCTGATACAAACTTCACGCATTCGTCGTCTCAACTGTCCGCCCAAAAAAATTTTATTTGTATAAAGTAAAATATCCTGTACAAATACTAAGTATGAGTTTTTGAAAACATATTTGTACAAAATTTTACCCTTAGGTTGGAAAACCACAAAATGATACCTGTTGCTTTTGTGAGGAAAGGAGGTGCGTATATGTGGTCCTCACATACAGGATACTGCGGAAAGAGTCATGACAGCAGACTTAATTGTGTGCATGAGGCGAGCTAAGCAACTCACATCTACTCTTAATTTAATGACCAGAAAGAATAAAGAAAATTAAAACGTCTTAGGCCCTGTATTTCACTATATGCAAAGTACCAGAGATTCTTGTTCAGGAGATTTATTGCTTTATGCAACTCACAGTGAATTTTTTTTGCATTTTCAACACTAAAACCGATTTAGCACACTAATCCGTCTACCATTAATGTCATCAGGCCCACAAAGGACCGGATCAAGCTGCTTCGTTCCTGTCGGACTTCATTAAACCGTTTACCCAAGACAATTACCGAGTTGTACCTGTTTTCAGATAATTTCCAATGCAAACCAGGAACCATACTTTGTCCAGAGTTTGCCTTGCCCTAACCAATACATGCAGTTTTAAAATGATTGAACAGTGTTTTTCTTTTTGGTGGATGTTCATACAATCCAGATGACCAAAAATTCAGTGTAATAAAAAGACACCATAGGAAATGTGATCTTCGATACACTTGGGTGCAGTCTGCAAGCTTATAGTTTGATAAAGAAAACATTCAGAACAATGATCACTGGGTGTTCTGCTGGGTGACCTACTTATTACAATGAGCCGTTAATCTCTCTTGAAAATCCATACATCTTCCAAGAAATGGTAGAGGGTAATTTAGTATTTCCAAATATCATTATCGTAAGTACTCTCATGAACACAAAGGTAATGTAAAAACAATGGAGTACATATGCTTAGGTGGTTTTCAAAGCCTGAAATACTTTATCCTCGACAAACTAATGATGCATCTTTACCTAGTCAAGAAGCTTATCCGCAAGGAAAAATGCGTATCAAAAATTTCAAAATTAAAGACGTAAAGTTATGATGCATATTGTAGAGCAACTTGTACAGCGGGCAGTAGCTGCTGTTTCTCACAATGATGATGAATAAGGTTCAGGACAAAAAGTTTTTGTAATGGAATAATATTCATTAGCTATTAAAGATTTGTGTTTGCAACATGAGCTAATAGATATTACTCGTTATTTGATAAAACTTGCATTGTTTCAAGCAAAACCAGATTTTAAATTTTATTGTGGGCAAAAGGTACCCAAGTCAAGAAAGTAAAATGACTTATTTTGGTTCCCTATTAGGGATTTTGTATCAAAAATGTACCTAATTGTAACGCTATGTGCGCATTTTAATATATAATTTTATGATAGCCTATTTAATAAAACAGAAGGAAAAATAAGTTTGTTTTTCTCAAAACTATGAAAAAGTGATTTAGGTGCCTTACAACACTCACACATACACATAATTTTTCGAGTTCTTAAGAAAATATTTGGACTGGCAATGGCAAGGAAAGCGTTTCTGAAGAAGTAAGTTTGTTAACATCGAGTATAGATTTAAATGTCAGGAGGTCGTTTCTGAAAGTATTTGTGTGGAGTGTAGCCATGTATGGAGGTGAAACGTGGGCGATAAATAGCTTAGACAAGTAGAGAATAGAAGCTTTCGAAATGTGGTGCTACAGAAGAATGCTGAAGATTAGATCGGTAGATCACATAACTAATGAGGCGGTATTGAATAGAATTGGGGAGAAAAGGAGCTTGTGGCACAACTTGACTAGAAGAAGAGATCGGTTGGTAGGACATGTTCTGAGACATCGAGGGATCACCAATTTAGCATTGAAGGGCAGTGTCGAGGGTAAAACTGGTAGAGTGAGACCAAGAGATGAATATACTAAGCAGATTCAGATGGATGTAGGCTGCAGTAGGTACTGGGAGATGAAGAAGCTTGCACAGGATAGAGTAGCATGGAGAGCTGCATCAAACCACTCTCAGGACTGAAGACCACAACAACAACAACAAGAAACTATTTAAAAATTTTAAAAACAAAGTTTTGTACATATACCTTGTTACCACAAGCTGTGATTTCCCTGTTTTTTTTTTTTTTTTTTTTCCTTACATGTGTTTTCCTATCGAATTTTGTCATCTGCAACCATATACACTCCTGGAAATGGAAAAAAGAACACATTGACACCGGTGTGTCAGACCCACCATACTTGCTCCGGACACTGCGAGAGGGCTGTACAAGCAATGATCACACGCACGGCACAGCGGACACACCAGGAACCGCGGTGTTGGCCGTCGAATGGCGCTAGCTGCGCAGCATTTGTGCACCGCAGCCGTCTGTGTCAGCCAGTTTGCCGTGGCATACGGATCTCCATCGCAGTCTTTAACACTGGTAGCATGCCGCGACAGCGTGGACGTGAACCGTATGTGCAGTTGACGGACTTTGAGCGAGGGCGTATAGTGGGCATGCGGGAGGCCGGGTGGACGTACCGCCGAATTGCTCAACACGTGGCGTGGGGCGTGAGGTCTCCATAGTACATCGATGTTGTCGCCAGTGGTCGGCGGAAGGTGCACGTGCCCGTCGACCTGGGACCGGACCGCAGCGACGCACGGATGCACGCCAAGACCGTAGGATCCTACGCAGTGCCGTAGGGGACCGCAACGCCACTTCCCAGCAAATTAGGGACACTGTTGAGCCTGGGGTATCGGCGAAGACCATTCGAAACCGTCTCCATGAAGCTGGGCTACGGCCCCGCACACCGTTAGGCCGTCTTCCGCTCACGCCCCAACATCGTGCAGCCCACCTCCAGTGGTGTCGCGACAGGCGTGAATGGAGGGACGAATGGAGACGTGTCGTCTTGAGCGATGAGAGTTGCTTCTGCCTTGGTGCCAATGATGGTCGTATGCGTGTTTGGCGCCGTGCAGGTGAGCGCCACAATCAGGACTGCATACGACCGAGGCACACAGGGCCAACAAGCGGCATCATGGTGTGGGGAGCGATCTCCTACACTGTCCGTACACCTCTGGTGATCGTCGAGGGGACACTGAATAGTGCACGGTACATCCAAACCGTCATCGAACCCATCGTCTACCATTCCTAGAACGGCTAGGGAACTTGCTGTTCCAACAGGACAGTGCACGTCCGCATGTATCCCGTGCCACCCAACGTGCTCTAGAAGGTGTAAGTCAACTACCCTGGCCAGCAAGATCTCCGGATCTGTCCCCCATTGAGCATGTTTGGGACTGGATGAAGCGTCGTCTCACGCGGTCTGCACGTCCAGCACGAACGCTTGTCCAACTGAGGCGCCAGGTGGAAATGGCATGGCAAGCCGTTCCACAGGACTACATCCAGCATCTCTACGATCGTCTCCATGGGAGAATATCAGCCTGCATTGCTGCGAAAGGTGGATATACACTGTACTAGTGCCGACATTGTGCATGCTCTGTTGCCTGTGTCTATGTGCCTGTGGTTCTGTCAGTGTGATCATGTGATGTATCTGACCCCAGGAATGTGTCAATAAAGTTTCCCCTTCCTGGGACAATGAATTCACGGTGTTCTTATTTCAATTTCCAGGAGTGTAGAACGTATTTTAGAAAAATTAATTACTCCATAATCTTAAGAATGGGAGTGTCACGGTTAGGCCTAATATTAATTATTCTATGTGACAGAATGAATGTTCGTATATATATATATATATATATATATATATATATATATATATATATATATATATATATGCATGCGTGCGTGGGTGTATGTAATATGTCTCACTTTTTCTGGTCCCCATCACCTTCACTGTGAAACGCCACTATTAAACCTTCACTGTCACTGTATGCAAATTACGAATAAAAGATGGCCGACACTCTTGGAGAGAATTCTGAATCTTTGAGAGGTGTGTTCCCATTGTGTGCGTGTGTGTGTGTGTGTGTGTGTGTGTGTGTGTGTGTGTGCATGCGTGCGTGTGTGTATGTAATATGTCTCACTTTTTCTGGTCCCCATCACCTTCACTGTGAAACTCCACTATTAAACCTTCACTGTCACTGTATGCAAATTACGAAAAAAAGATGGCCGACACTCTTGGAGAGAATTCTGAATCTTTGTGAGGTGTGTTCCCATTGTGTGCGTGTGTGTGTGTGTATGTGTGTGTGTGTGTGTGTGTGTGTGTGTGTGTGTGTGTGTGTGTGTGTGTGTGTGTGTGTGTGTGTTTGTATGGGTTGGTGTTGTCTGATTGTTCTTTGTAGGCAGTGAACAGAGTTTCATTCCTGAGAGTTGCTTATTCCTTTATTATTTCTCTTTCTTAAACTATGATTTTCTGCACTATACAGTTATTGCTTTTGTGGTGACTTACTGCATTTAAGAAGAAATCGAAAGCGCCAGAAATATTTAACATCACCGCTAGAGCATACATACAATGTATGTCGATCGATAGTGATATCACCTAATTTATTACTTGCCTTCTTGACCTGCCTCTGCTAAATCCGCCCTGCTGACGGCTTGATTGATGCAGAGTACAAAATGTGGACTTAGGAGAAACGATTGTAAGAACAAAGCAATGAAAGAAAAATAGTGATTATTAAAAATAAAATCTGTAGAAGACGTAATAATTGGAAGAAGAAGAAGAATTTTCCTCTCTAGAAAAGAATGTTATACCATTAACTGGATTCCACATCGGTACTTGATAGAAAGCGATAATAATTTTAAAGAAAACCGTAAATGTTATAGAGGCAGACCAAGAAAACTTACTTCAAAAAGAGACCTTTTTGGGGGATAGTTAGCCCTTCGTACAGAAGAGGAAGCTCATAGAGACATGCAAAAAATATGCTGATGAAAAAAAGGCGCAACACCAAGGACGATTAGTGCGAGATAAACGAAAATTGGTAGGTGTGTTTCTACATATGAAACATGACGATTAGTTAAATTTCGCTCCAGTCGTATTAGAATGGCGCTAGTAGCACCACTATGAGGATGCAAATCAGTGACACGACGAACTGTTACAAATCGGCTACTTCAAGGACAGATCTGAGACAGACGCCCTGTAGCGTGCATTGCACGCCATTAGCAATTTCAGTGGTGCCTAGTGAGAGCTCATTGAAGGACCTTGATGAAAGCTGGTTCTGCGGCGATGCCATTGATGGTCGTGTACTGATTACACGAAAAATGGTTCAAATGGCTCTGAGCACTATGGGACTCAACTGCTGTGGTCATCAGTCCCTTAGAACTTAGAACTACTTAAACCTAACTAACCTAAGGACATCACACACATCCATGCCCCAGGCAGGATTCGAACCTGCGACCGTAGCAGTCGCACGGTTCCGGACAGAGCGCCTAGAACCGCGAGACCACCGCGGCCGGCACTGATTAGACGGAAACCAGTTGAGGTCCTGCAACCAACCTGTCTGAGTGCGAGACACACTGGACCAACACCTAAAATTATGACCTTTGGTTCGATTTCGTATGACAGCAGGAGCACTCTCGCTGTTATCCCACGCACCCTGACTGCAAATCTGTACGTGAGTCTGGTGATTCGATCGGTTGTGCTGCCATTCATGAACAGCACCCCAGGAGGCGTTTTCCAACAGGGTAACACTTGCCGACATATCGCTATTGTAACGAGAAACAAAGCCCATGCCCACTACAGTAGTACAAGTTTATATGCCAACTAGCTCTGCAGATGATGAAGAAATTGATGAAATGTATGATGAGATAAAAGAAATTATTCAGGTAGTGAAGGAAGACGAAAATTTAATAGTCATGGGTCAGTAGGAAAAGGGAGAGAAGGAAACATAGTAGGTGGATATGGATTGGGGCTAAGAAATGAAAGAGGAAGCCGTCTGGTAGAATTTTGCACAGAGCATAACTTAATCATAGCTAACACTTGGTTCAAGAATCATGAAAGAAGGCTGTATACATGGATGAATCCTGGAGATACTAAAAGGTATCAGATATATCATATAATGGTAAGACATAGATTTAGGAACCAGGTTTTAAATTGTAGGACTTTTCCAGGGACAGATGTGGACTCCGACCACAATCTATTGGTTATGACCTGTAGATTAAAACTGATGAAACTGCCAAAAAGTGGGAATTTAAGGACATGGGATCTGGATACGCTGAAAGAACCAGAGGTTGTACAGAGTTTCAAGAAGAGCATAAGGGAACAATTGACAAGAATGGGGGAAAGAAACACAGTAGAAGAAGACTGGGTAGCTCTGAGGGATGAAGTAGTGAAGGCAGCAGAGGATAAAGTAGGTAAAAAGACGAAAGCTGCTAGAAATCCTTGGGTAACAGAAGAAATATTGAATTTAATTGATGGAGGGAGAAAATATAAAAATGCAGTAAATGAAGCTGGCAAAAAGGAATACTGACGTCTCAAAAATGAGATCGACAGGAAGTGCAAAATGGCTAAGCAGGGATGGCTAGAGGACAAATGTAAGGATGTAGAAGCTTATCACACTAGGGGTAAGATAGATACTGACTACAGGAAAATTAAAGAGACCTTTGGAGAGAAGAGAACCACGTGTATGAATATCAAGAGCTCAGATGGCAACCCAGTTGTAAGCAAAGAAGGGAAGGCAGACAAGTGGAAGGAGTGTATAGAAGGTTTATACAAGGGCGATGTACTTGAGGACAATATTATGGAAATGGAAGAGGATGTAGATGAAGATGAAATGGGAGATACGATACTGCGTGAAGAGTTTGACAGAACACTGAAAGACCTGAGTCGAAACAAGGCCCCCGGAGTAGACAACATTCCATTGGAACTACTGACGGCCTTAGGAGAGCCAGTCCTGACAAAACTCTACCATCTGGCGAGCAAGATGTATCAGACAGGCGAAATACCCTCAGACTTCAAGAAGAATATAATAATTCCAATTCCAAAGAAAGCAGGTAATGACAGATGTGAAAATTACCGAACTATCAGTTTAATAAACCACGGCTGCAAAATACTAACGCGATTTCTTTAGAGACGAATGGAAAAACTGGTAGATGCGGACCTCGGGGAGGATCAGTTTGGATTCCGTAGAAATGTTAGAACACGTGAGGCAATACTGACCTTACGACTTATCTTATAAGAAAGATTAAGAAAAGGCGAACCTACGTTTCTAGCATTTGTAGACTTAGAGAAAGCTTTTGACAATGTTGACTGCAATACACTCTTTCAAATTCTGAAGTTGGCAGGGGTAAAATACAGGGAGCGAAATGCTATTTACAATTTGTACAGAAACCAGATGGCAGTCATAAGAGTTGAGGGGCATGAAAGGGAAGCAGTGGTTGGGAAAGGAGTGAGACAGGGTTGTAGCTTCTCCCCGATGTTATTCAATCTGTATATTGAGCAAGCAGTAAAGGAAACAAAAGAAAAATTCGGAGTAGGTACTAAAATTCATGGAGAAGAAATAAAAACTTTGAGGTTCGGCGATGACATTGTAATTCTGTCAGAGACGGCAAAGGACTTGGAAGAGCAGTTGAACGGAATGGATAGTGTCTTGAAAGGAGGATATAAGGTGAACATCAACAAAAGCAAAACGAGGATAATGGAATGTAGTCAAATTAAGTCGGGTGATGCTGAGGGAATTAGATTAGGAAATGAGACACTTAAAGAAGTAAAGGAGTTTTGCTATTTAGGAAGTAAAATAACTGATGATGGTCGAAGTAGAGAGGATATAAAATGTAGACTGGCAATGGCAAGGAAAGCGTTCCTGAAGAAGAGAAATTTGTTAACATTGAATATAGATTTATGTATCAGGAAGTCGTTTATGAAAGTATTTGTTTGGAGTGTAGCCATGTATGGAAGTGAAACATAGACGATAACTAGTTTGGACAAGAAGGGAATAGAAGCTTTCGAAATGTGGTGCTACAGAAGAATCCTGAAGATAAGGTGAATAGATCACGTTAACTAATGAGGAGGTATTAAATAGGATTGGGGAGAAGAGACTTTGTGGCACAACTTGACTAGAAGAAGGGATCGGTTGGTAGGTCATGTTTTGGAGGGCATTGGAGGGCAGCGTGGAGGGTAAAAATCGTAAAGGGAGACCAAGAGATGAATACACTAAGCAGATTCAGAAGGATGTAGGTTGCAGTAGGTATTGGGAGATGAAGAAGCTTGCACAGGGTAGAGTAGCATGGAGAGCTGCATCAAAGCAGTCTCAGGACTGAAGACAACAACAACGACAACATAACTTGCTCTACACAGCGTCGACATATTGTCTTGGCCTGTTCAGTCAGCACATTTACCTCTAATCGCACAAATATGGGACATCATATGACGACGACTCCAGCGTCATCCAAACCCAGAGGTAACCGTCCGTATATTGACCGACAAAGTGCAACAGGCAAGGAACTCCATCTCACATACTGACATCTGGCACCGGTACAATACAATGTATGCTTGTATTCAACATTCTGGTGGTTACATAGATTATTAATGTACCAACATTTCACATCTTCAATGACTTATTTTGCGCTTGCATTAATCCTGTGATCTTGCAATGTTAATCACTTGAATATGTTACCTAGACAAATGTACTCACGTTATTTCATTACTCTACATTAGTTATTTTTTGGTGCAGCGGTGTTTTCTCCATCAGTGTAGAAATATATTAAAATAAGTGGTTTGGCAGTGCTAAATACGTTATAGCTGGACAGTTTTGGAAATACAGGTTAAAACTCATTTACGTGTAATAACACAAGCTAAGTGGCACCAATTATAACAAGGTCCTTTCTGCTGGAGTATAACATATCATCAGGAAAAGACCACATTACTCATTATTGAAGCCCTTGATAAAAGCGCACATGCCTATAAAGAAACTGTTATTACAGAACTACTCAAACGTTCAGCACGAAGTGGATTTCTTTCCGTGTAAGCCATCAATGTAGGACGAAGTTTGTAATTCTCGTCCCAGGCTAGTGTGGTTGCCCGTGAGCACATTTGCAAGGATGACAGCGCACTGGTGCACAGCCCATTGGTCAGTGGGTGCCGGCGGATAAACAGACCGGCCGCTGGCAGGTGGAGGCCGTCGCGAGGGTCGGCGGGCGTGGCGCGTGAGCCGCTGGCAGGTATATAAACCCGGGACAGCGAACTCAGCGCCAGTCTGCACCGCCGGCACAACACACCTCCAACATGTACAAGCTGGTGAGCTGGATTAAAATTATCCTCCTCTTTCTAGAGTACTCCTCACTTTTCTGACGGGTCTCTCTTAGACGCTTACTTCTGTCATTCGACATAAGTTAAAATTTTCGGGACATTGTTACTGGAGAAACAGCGACCTTTGTAATATTATAACTTATTCCAATAAAAAAAGTCGTTATCGCTTTTAAATTGATTGTTTTTATTTTTAGGCTACCGGTATCAATCTTCTAAGAGACCATTTTCAGATCTTACATTACGTGATGACCATAGGAGCTACTGACGTGGAGCAGGTCCATATGTGCAGGCGTGGAAAACACGCTAGCACAGGTGGGCCTGTTCTATGCCAATGGTTCCTACGGTTATAAAGGAATGTAAGATCTGAAGATTACGGTTAAGTAGATCGAAACCGGTGGTATAAAAATAAATATAAACAATTTAAACGTATCATGTCTGTGGCTATTGTAATAAGTAAAGATAGACATTAACCGCTTCAAATCATTATGATTTAAAATCCTTTCATCGGTCTTAAGGTGAGAGGTGCCAAGAGCTGTCGGTCTTAAGTTTCTGCATAGCGAACACTGCGTTACAATCCCATATTAAATTACAGCCGGTTTAGAAGAGCGTTATGGAGTGGTAACGTGATTGATGTTATGGGCTCCAGTGGCTCATGTCTAAAGAAGCAGACTTTAAATGACCTTAGGGATTATTGGTTCCAACAGAAGTTGGATCAAATAATACGTTTTTTTGCGCTTTCTGATTGTACAAAAAAAGAGCATTTGGATGCTTTTAGCCGCCAATACGTCGTAATATGTATGATTGCGCTTTTTGCTGATCCGCAGTAAAGTCCGGCATTAGGGTAGTGCTTCTCTGAGAACAGTTCCATGTCTTTTTACGGCTAATCTACCTCGTGTCCTAACGAAATATACGAAGAACGAGAAGACATCTTTCACTGAACATGAAACAAAAGAAAAACAGATGTTAGTAAGGAAAGAGCAGAAAATTAAAAAGAATTGTTAGCTCCAAGTATCGTTTATGATTGAGATTTTGTGCAGTATTAGATGAAATACGGTTATTTCCAGTGACAGATACCATCTCACGGAATCGGATAGCTGCTGATGGAACCGTTCTAGCTAACAACGATCAATCAGTGGTGCAGCTAGTGGCCCCAATAGTGGTTTCAGTCAGCCGAGGAGCAAATTCTCCACTCACATGGCTGGAAATGTAGAAGAATAGCTAAATGAGTGCAAGAACCTAACACATCGGCTTCAGAATTTTGTTTTGCTAATGTCATCAGTATTGGAAAGGGCCATCTCCAGCACCACTCAAGGGACTGAAAAAGTTCTCTTTTGATTAAAGATGTAAAATCCAACTCACCAACATTCGAAACTTAAAATGGGTCGAACACTCGGAAACGTCGGATGGTTTAGGATGTTTGAGGTGACCCACTACTGTGTTATGTGTATTTTCATTATACATTTTACAAGCTTGTTGATGATAATGAGTTTTAACTACACGTGAACATTCGATGAAAGTATTGGTGTAGACATAAAATCGTTTTCTTACAGGTGATCCTACCCCTGCTGTTCGCCGCCGTGTCGGCCGGCTACCTGGGAGGAGTGGCCGTGGCGCCAGCGGCCGTCGCTGCCCCCGCCATCGCCGCCCCCGTCGCCTACGCCGCCCCCGCCATCGCCGCCGCCCCCGCCTTGGCTGTGGCTCCCGCTCTGCGCGCCGCCCCTCTGGCTCTCGCCGCCCCCGCCATCGCCGCTCCTCTGCCCTACGCAGCTGCGGCACCGATCCTTAAAATTCACTAAGGAAATGATTACTGTAAGCATAGTGCCATCTGTACATAAATAAAGGTCGATATGTAAAACAGATAAAAATTATTGTTTTCGATCTGTACATACCCATCTTTCGTCTTCTTTTCCACTGTTACACACTTACATGTATTACTTGACATGGTACCACAATACCGACTATTAACGAAGGTACAAGCAGACGGATTATATTCTCAGGTGTGTGAGTGGCTGGAAGACTTCCTAGATAACAGAACCCAGTACGTTGTCCTCGACGGCGGGTGTTCATCAGAGACAGGGGTACCGTAAAGCTGCCCAGGAAAGCGTGATAGAATCGCTGTTATTTTCCAAATACATAAATGATCTGGCGGAGAGGTTAAGCAGCAGTATGCGGCTGTTTGCTGATGATGCTGCGATATATAGGAAAGTGTGCAGGAACAGCATAACGCTTTTCAGTAGGGTGACTGGAAAGAATGATCTGCTAGCACATGGAGACATTTAAAAAACAGTAATGTTCCTTCAATACCAATACTTATTAACATCACAAGAAAGTGTAAAATAAATCTTAAAATGCTACCATTCGTTTGAAGCTGCGGGGATGAATAAAAGAAATCTGAAAGAAATGCCCCCGATGTCCGTCTGGAGTGTGTAGCGTTGGACATTTACACAAGGAACCACACAAAATTCAGCTACTGTAAGCTATTCGTGAAAGTGACAAGCCGAGCGGGATTAGCCTAGCGGTCTAGGGCGCTGCAGTCATGGACTGTGAGGCTGGTCCCGGTGGATGTTAGAGTCCTCCCTTGGGCATGGGTGTGTGTGTTTGTCTTTAGGGTAATTTAGGTTAAGTAGTTTGTAAGCTTAGGGACTGATGACCTTTGCAGGTAAGCCCCATAAGATTACACACACATTTTTTGAAAGTGACAAACCGCAACAACGTGTAGAATTCTGTAATTTCGTTCTTGCAAGACGGAAGATGACAGTTATCTTACATGTTTAGAGTTTAGTGATGAGGCGACATTCCATTTAAATGAAAATGTGAACCGTCATTATGTGAGTATATGGGGTACGGAACAACCACACGGAGTTGTACAACATGAGAGGGAATCTCCAACATGTAATGTGTTTTGTGCAGTTTCATGGGAAAGGTGTGTGGTCCATTTCTCTTTGCCGAGAACACTGTTACAGAAAGCACATATCTCGATATACTTGAGAACTTTTCTCACAGTTGGACACTGACTCGAACGACATCATTTACCAAAAGGATGGGGCACCGCCACACTGGTGGCGTCTAGATGTTTGGGAATTTTTAAATCAAAGGATTACTTACCGACGGATCGGTCGCACTAGACAAAATGATTCAGCCTTATTTTATCGGCCTCCAAGGCCGCAGCACTTGACTGTACGCGATTATTTCTTGAGGGGGTTTATAAAAGTCTCTGTATATGTGCCTCCGTTACCAGCAACAATGAATGAACTGAGACATCGCCTAACAGCAACTGTGGAAGCTGTAACTCAAGACATGCTCGGTGGAGCGGGGGAACAATTTGAATATCGCACTAACATATGCCGTGCATCTTAAGAGCGGCGTATTGAACACCTATGAGCACGTACAAACAAACAAAAATAGTTTCTCGTTCATAAAAAAATTCGTTGTATACATTTATTAATTCCAGAAATATAGACGTGCCAAATAAGATTAATCTTTTTGATATCCTTGTATTACAAAGAGCAGTTGAAAATTAAACTGTGATTGCTGAGAGAATAGAGTAAGCAAAGAACGTTCGCGGGCGTGCCGTAAAGTAATGCATCCGAATTTTTTATATCAAAACTCTTAAATCTTTTTTAAATAAAAAGAAGCGTTGTTAACATTCTACATCTTTGTGCCGGATGTTTATCGTTCTGAAGGTCTGAATTTGAGCGCCCTTCCACCCGACGGCGAACTCGGGTGGCGCTATCCTGGAACTCGCCTCTACGTTGTCGGCGGAGCCCACTCTATGAGAAGTTGGCAGTTGGCTCTGGGAATTGCTTATCGTATTATCTGTTTTTCAGCCGCCGATGTAGTGTATGGTAGTCCGGCGTCGGAGAAGAGAATGTTAAATGTTTTTGTTCTGGGAACACAGCATTAGCCTGCCGTAATGAAGTGCGGATTCCACTTAGTTTGTTTTTTTTTACCTATCCGTCAAAAGGAATTGTTTTATTATGCTTATGGTACTGATAATGCAAAAGCGCACATTGCGCATTGAAAGGAGCTTTTGCATGTTCTAGATGTGTAGTGATTTATACGGTCGCAGGTTCGAATCCTGCCTCGGGCATGGATCTGTGTGATGTCCTTAGGTTAGTTAGGTTTAAGTAATTCTAAGTTCTAGGGGACTGATGACCTCAGATGTTAAGTCCCACAGTGCTTAGAGCCATTTGAACCATTTTGTAGCAGTCGGGCAGTCGCTCGGACTTGTCGAGGCACTCCTTCTGAGGTGGCATTCGGTGACGCATACAGATTCATTTACTACAGTGTGAGCCATTGATGATGCCTTTAGTTTTACTGTGTGTCCGAGTGTTCACTTTTGATGCAGGAGTGCAAGGTAGTCTGATTGTATTACCGACAGCCAACGTTGAGAATTGGGTAAACTGTTGGACAGTCGGCACTACAGAACAAATACTACTAGGCGATAGGGGTTTTGTGCAGCACCGATAGTCGCGGAACAGGGTTAGTGTGTTGGAGTCTAATGCGAAGTGATATCATGCAATGTGGCTCTTTGTGCTATTCCGTCGTCTTCGTATCGCTTGCTGCTACTAGTCTGGTTTCCCGAAGTTACGCAAAGTCTTGGTTTTTTCATTTCTTTCTTCCATTCTGTTCACTGCGGTAAACGTTGGCAGTATTGCTGTGGTCCCTTAGCTGGGAATGTGGTTACATACACCTTCACAATGTGTGTTATCTGTGCTAAAGGCTATTCAATTTTGCTAAAATATTGAATCGTCTGCGTCTGGCCCCAGGTGAGCGAAGCAGTGGAAGTCTTCCCTGTAATCATAATACTGGTTAAGGTATTATATGCCCTAAGTGTTAGAGGGATTAAATATTAGCGATGCAATAGTGGTGTCTCGCATCATTCTAAGTAAAACCGGTACGCCAGCGTGATGTTCCACAACTGGTCAGTGTGTGTTCAAATTCTAAAAAAGAAAAGATTTAGAATCGCTGGTGCCTCACAAGACCACCTCTTTAATCTGAGAAGTGGTGCACAATGGTAATTCATTGTTTACTTTTAGATTTAAGATAATTTGAATCAGGAGTGTGGCTGTTAAGGAAGACTTCTTTATCATAATTTTATCTTAAGCTGCTCTCAGTCATCAATTACCGCTACGCGATTTGTTTGGATTGTGGTGGTTGGACAGTAACGAGTTAAACCGCAATGCTGCAAGATAAGCTGGTGCAGAGGCCATTAGTAATTGTGTTGTACGTATGTGGTTAAAAGTGGCTGATTTCCAAGGTGTGTGTGTGTGTGTGTGTGTGTGTGTGTGTGTGTGTGTGTGTGTGTGTGTGTGTGTGTCCATCGTACTGGGTTTACATGCATTGTTGTTCTTGTCCACAGGGCTAAAGTAATTAAACTCAGATTTTATTTCCGATCAGTTTTATTAAATAATGTGTTATTGAGTATCACTTTTATTAATGAATGGATATACATTAAAGTAGTAATGTCAGTCTGTCAGGATAGATGCTTTAAAAATGTTTATTCAAGTTATTGAGAACGTAAGGTAAATGAAATTCCTTTGGTCATTTGCATTTAATTTTAACTATCCGCATTACTTTCAAAGTCTGCCTACATCACTGTTGGATTAACTTCTTCCATTATGGTTAAAGACTCTGGGAGCATTGTAAGTGGACCGTTGCCTTTTACCTGTCTTAGATGTAGGCTGAGGTTGGTGCTTATGACTGGAGAAACGGTAGCGCCCAACGTCTCCCCCTGAGCTGATCGTCCTGCAAACGCGAGACCAGCCAAGAGTACCAGCTTCTTTAAAGGGATTTTTTGTTAATAAATGCCGTTCATCTCATCCTCGTTGGTTGATTACCCAACCCTCCACTCCTAACCACAAAAAGGCTGCACGTATTCATTCTTCATGTCTACATGTTTGCAGAGCTCTGGCGTTGGATGGCTTCTAATTGCAGCGTGTAACGTAGAGATGTCGGTGCGTGAGAAACAGCGTGCTGTATTCGAGTTTCTAATCCTAAACGTTCGTCCACACACGGAGCACCCTCCCCTTCACAATGACAATGCCTGACCACACACGAGCGGTGCGGCATCTGCAATAATCCGACGCCTCGGGTACATTATCAGCGGCCATCCTCCGACTTGGCCCCATCCGACTGTCAACTCTCTCCGTAACTTACAGTACACCTTCGAGAACTTCTTTTCGGTACTGATGAAGCGGTGCAAGCAGAGACGTGGTTGTGGTTCCGTCAGTGTACATTCTACAGTGACGGTATCAACAAACTGAACTTTCGTTGGCAGAAATGTTGAGAAATAAATATGTAGACATGAAGAATAAAGAATTAGAATGTTAATAACTTTCGTTTTAACTACAAACATTTAAGATTACCTGCATAAGAAACTTGGAGCAATTACTTTTCAGCACGCTCTCGTAATTCCCCTGTCAGCCTATATTATATTAAATATAGGGGATGTGGCACCCAAATGATTATTCAGGTTTGTTTGTAGTATCTATGAGATTACGTAAATGCAATCGGAATTTTGGAAGAACATTATTCACAAAATCTAGAAAACAGCAAAGGCAGATAAGTGTGACACCTACCGGAGATAAACACGACAAGTACCATGTAATCAGCTTGACAGCTCAAGCACACAAGCTATCCACTTCTAAAAAAACAGAGAAGAATGGCGAATAAAAGTGAGGATCTGTACAAGCTGCCGACTAATATAATATAGAGAAGAATGGAGAGTTAAACTGAGGTTCTATCAGATAACGATCACTTTGGGTTTAGAAATGAGAGTCAACAAGAAACATTCGTGACGCTACGATTAGTGAAGCAAGCGAGACAAGGAAAATACAGCAACTTCTGTAGGTTTTGTCAATCCACAAAAGTGAGAAAATGTTTGAAATTCTCAGGAAAATGTATACATGCTATAATCAGATTTGTGCAATACGTACAAGAACCAAAGGGTAGAATAAGGAAGGGAGACCAACTGGTAAACGCATAAATTAAAAATGGCGTAACCAAAGGGAAGAATATCGATCTGTGTATCGGAGAAACAATGAACGAAATAAAAGAATGGTTCGCAAGTGGGATTTTAAAATTCAGTATGAAACGAAACAATTTATTAGTACAAAGCAGGTTCTCATGGACAGTATTTGTATGTTCGGCGGTTATTATCCTTTGGGCACTAGGCTGTGGTCTAGCGCTTTTTGTGTTCGGCAGTATTCACGCTGCCACAAGTACAAGGATCATTCATCTGCCTTTGAAACTTGCACTTGCCTGCAAAAGGCAATGCTTCCGAATTTGAGTCTTGGTGCGGCATACAGGACACACAGTTTTAATGTCATGAAGTTCCATATCAGCGTCAGCTCTGCTACAGAGTATAAAATTCGTTCCCTGGTTGTCGCTAAGCCATGTCTCCGTAGTATTGTTTCTTCGAGGAGTGCTTGTCTTGCTAGTTTCGCAGGAGAACTTTTGTGAAGTTTGGAAGGTGCGTGGTGAGGTACTGGTGGAAGTAAAGCTGAGTTGTGCGTGCGTAGCTCAGTCAATAGAGCACTTGCCCACGAGAAGGAAACGTCCAGACAGTTCTGATCTGCCACGAAGTTTCATATCAGCATGCACTCCGTCGCAGAGTGAAAAATTCATTCTCGGAACATCTGTCTTTTGACTTTTTGTAGACAGCTAGCATACGGGTCATGACCGATCAGATCATGCGTCAGTTCGCCCGACGAAGTAACTAATCACCCTTATAAATTTCCGCCATATCTCACAACGCTCTGGTATCAGTCGGTACTATGCAGTAATTGCTGCGAAGGAAAGTTGAAAGGGTCTGTTTGCTGTTTTTATAATTTTGTATTTCGTGTCTTCCAGAATATAAGGATTACATCCCATATAGAAGAGTGCCTAGTTGGCCACGAGTCGGGCGCAAATTATGTAAGGTTAGGCTCCGAGAGGGACGCATCCGCCTGACGACACACAATTGTTTCCCAAATAGAAATCCATTCGTCAAACGCGAACATAAGCAAACACACGGCTCCACCCAGCAGTTGGTTAGTTCGGCAATATCTCTAGGCAGTGTCAGGGTCTCGGCAGGTGTCAGGACGTATCCTTTGTCAGTGCTAAGAGGAGCTCAACAAGATGTTACACAAGTGATGCTAGTAATTATTCACTGGAGCTAGGATTACACCAGTTTTTGAAGACATATCAGTGCAAGCGAATGTTGATCCACTCTGATCAGCCAGTACATTTTGACCACAGACGCACTACCGATATAAACCGATCCAGGCGATAGCAGCTTCACCTGCCAGGGAATGACTGCCAGTCTGAAACAGGCACGGTGTTTGTAGTTTCAGTCAGCGTATTGTCAGTATGTAGAATGAGGAAGGCGAACAGACTATCTGAATTTGACCAGGGCAAATTATGATGTCCCAGAGGCTCGGTACGAGTATTTCGGAAACTGCATGATTTGGTCGGTGTTCGAAGAACATTGCGCTGAGTATCTTTAGTAATTGAAGAAACCAAGGTGAGACCAAGCCAAGTCATGGGATTGGGCGGCCACCCCTCATAGAGATGTTGGACGTCGCACGCTGGCCAGGCTGCTAAAACTGTACATGTCGCAAACTGTGGCGGAACTAACACCAGATTTTAATTCTCGGCAGAGTACAAATGTGTCTGAACACGCAGTTCACCGAACACGTCTAACGATGGGGTTCCGCAACCAACGACCCACGTGTATGCTCCTGTTATCACCACGACATCGGCAGCTACGACTGAAATGGGCGTGTTATGGCAGTGGAGAATGTTGCATTGCCTCCTGCATCCCGGTACCTTCTTTTTCGTGCCGTCGTCTTCCAGGGAAGCAGCTCCTTGAGACAAGTATTGCGAGACGGAGCTGGCGGCGACTCCGTTGTGATCTGGGGAATATTCATGTGGGCATCCATCGGTCCTGTGGAGCTCGTGCAGGGAACCATCACGGCCAAGGAGTATCGTGGACTGCAGACCAGGTATACCCCTTCATGTGGTCATACTTCCTCACGGCAGTGACATTTTTCAGCAAGATAATGCGCTATGTCACAAGACCAGGAGAGTGGTGGGTTGGTTCGAGGGACGCAGTGGCGAGTTCCAATTGATGTGCTGGCCTCCCAACTCGCCAGATCTGAGCCTGGTCGAGAACATCTGGGACGTGACTGAACGTGGCGTCAGAGCTCATCTGTCCCCTCTCCGGAGTTTACTGAAAGTAGGTGACTTGCGTGTGCTTCCGTGCCACGAAGTGTCGCCACTGTTATACGTTCCAAAGGTGGTATGCCGTGCCGGCTGGTCAGTGTGTATTGCCATACTAAGTATTGCGAAACTTCTTTCAAAAAATCTTTGTCAGTTGTTATTAATTTGCATTACCAACTGTTTTTGCCATAGTTGCTTCATAGTCCTATTTCGAGCTCCGACATAGCTGTGTAGTTGCTGCGTGCAAACATAGTCATCTCATTCGGTGTTGAGGGTTCTTTTCTCGATATATTTATGTGTTTGACGCCAATTGCATTTCATCAACAAAACGTCATGCACTTTTATATCTTTCCTGTCCAAGTCCTCTGTTTGATTTATGAAGTTACAGCATTCATACGAGATTACATCTTGGTATGTCGTTACTACACTACTATTTTAACACGTCGTGACAGGTTCCGTTGTAGATACAAATAAGTAAGATTCTGAGATAGTAATGACAATTTCACACTTAGATACTATTCTTCAAGTTCGTAGATTGAAGCATTTCACCTATCTTCAACACTCTTCCCATAAAAGGAATCCCTTGATGGCGAGGTCGCAGAAGGCCAATAATTGTACGGCATTCGACGCCACACATATTCACATCTTGTCTACCGTGCAACCACACTATTGCCTGCTAGTAGCAACAGGGGACAGTCCTTGAGATAATCAGTGATGAACACAGACTGAGACTCCGGAGCGAAGCTGAACTGATTAGTCGATGAGTAACTCACATCAGTGCTGCAGTGCTAATGGTGCTGATGCAAAGCAGAGCAATGGCAACAATAAGCAAGGTAAAGATTGCATTGCACCTCTAACTACAACAACATTTGCCGAAGTTGACATTTCGTCAGAAAGCAACCCAAGGAATTCCACAGAGTGAGAAAGAAGTGGCAGATGAAATATTAGCACTCAGTGGAAAGTGTGGCGTCGAATGCGCTCGACTGTGCTGACAATGTAAATGAGGAGTACAATGGTGACGATGTGTGCTTAACAAGTGAAAGCTACACTGAAACCGGTGTCGAGTCATGTACTGCAGAGCCACAAATCCCGTCGCCAGTGAAACATAGTAAAGGACAGTTGTTTCCAAGGAGCTGGTATTAATATAATTACATTCAAGGAAAATCATCCGCAGTATAGAAAAAACGCAATCTGAACAGATTTAGAGGTCTTCAGCAATATGACCTTACAGTGCATAAGAAAAACTACGGGTATTCAAGGGAGGACAAGGCGCACTTGTTACGAAAACCGGCGGCTACGCGTTTCAAGGATGCTTGATACCATTTACAGGATGTACATGTTACTGAGCTACTACGTTAAGCAAATCAAATGGCGCACGACATAGATTACAATGATTTAAAGAAGCAGTGGATGGTTGCTTAACTTCAAACAGCGTTTCATAATTCAAAGACGTAAGATAACGAAATTTAAAACAAAACGTCAAGTTTACGACGCACAGAAAACTTCGGATTCGGCCCGAAAATTTGTTGAGGCGATAAACAAACATCCCATCGTTCAGTGTGCACTTGTTTTCAAATGCATCCAATCGGTATTAGTAGAGGAAATGCATATGGAAGGAACCCTGTAAATTAAAGATAGCAAGAGATTGGTCTCAAGATAAGCTAACATCAATACCTTAAATCATTCGTTAATGTGGATGGTAAATTGGCTGGAAAAATATTTATTGACCTGTGAGCAATTGGATGTGCTCTACCCCACACGATTCTTTCTGTTGTGCATAATCTTGCAAGGGCAGAAGGGAATATTTGCATTACTGGAAACAAGAATGGGAAAATGGGCGTTAAGATTACTACAACTGTGGTACGAGCACTGATTTAGCCAGTAGCTGGTCAACATAACTTGCCTTTGCTTGATTCCTTGACTGCGTACCAAAATCATACTCTTTTAGGGCACACTATCCCTCTTGAAAAGTGTGTGACATTGCAATTCATACCACTTGACCGGTCGCGGTGGTATAGCGGTTCTAGGCGCTCAGTCCGGAACCGCGTGACTGCTACGGTCGCAGGTTCGAATCCAGCCTCGGGCATGGATGTGTGTGATGTCCTTAGGTTAGTTAGGTTTAATTAGTTCTAAGTTCTAGGGAACTACAGATGTTAAGTCCCATAGTGCTCAGAGCCATCTGAACCATACCACTTGGAAATTGGAAATCTGTGGTAAGGTAGTATGGGACCAAACTGCTGAGGTCATCGGTCCCTAATCTTACGCACTACTTAAACTAACTACGCTACGGACGACACACACACCCATGCCCGAGGGAGGACTCGAACCACCGACTGGGGGAGCCGCTCGGACCGTGATAAGGCGCCTTGGACCGTGCGGCATACCACCTGAAACCACTGGGCAAA
The DNA here is from genome assembly GCF_023897955.1 of Schistocerca gregaria. Classification (NCBI taxonomy): domain Eukaryota; kingdom Metazoa; phylum Arthropoda; class Insecta; order Orthoptera; family Acrididae; genus Schistocerca; species Schistocerca gregaria. Next base: position 522,237,963 of record NC_064922.1, on the reverse strand, counting down.
TTCAGCCTTTGGATGTCCGGTTTTCCCATGGCTATGGAACACATTATCGCCCTATCTGCATTTACGACTTAAAGGATACCAAGTTTCACAATGAGCTCCGTGGCAGACTGCTTTGCATTTGGTTGCACGCCATCACATTCCACCAGTTCCCATAACCCCGTCATACTACATGCATTCATTAAGAGTGGATACACAGCTGAAATTCCTGCACGATTTGTAGCTCCCAAAGTGTCCGCCTAAGATCTTGATGGTGCGTCGCGCCATTTTTCATTCGGTGTTCACGGTGTAAATTAATCGTTTGTCTTGAACATTTCTTGAATGTTGACGATGTCTATTTAGTGAAGTGTAATGCACATATCCCATAGATGGTTGATCTCTGCACATCCCGGACACTCATTTTCTCTCTCCTAACTGATGCACATAGTGAGTCGTTAGTATCTAATATTTCTATTATCATAACTGTTAGCACAACACTTTCAAATGAGCCTTACTATAGATCCAACATGCGACCTCGCACTCAAGGGGTTTCTTGTTAGTCACCATTTATAACAAAAAATACATCTGCAAGTGGGAGTAGTCTACTTACGTTACTGCTGACAGTACAGTCAAAGCTTGATATATCGACGATATGACCCCATCGAACTTTTTCTTCATTCTCGTCCCCTGGAAGCCCAAAACCTTGATACTTCGAAAAAAGCAAGCCATTATACTGAAGATTCAGGAAGGCTCGAGAAGGACAAGTATATCGATGTTCAGTAAACAAATACTCTTTATATTGAAGTTACCTCTTCCATACGGTATCTCATTATATCGATGTGCACCCACATAGGGGAATCTCAGTTCCTCCCCTCCCTGCGTCAACGCGCCAATGCGATTTGCGTCACTTTGTAGTTCCCACGCCCTCCCTGCAGGTGTGATTTGAGGCAGCCTTTGTTTTCATTGAGTGAGAGCTCTTAGTGTCAGCCGTCGCCTCTAAGCTGTAATGTCTGAAAATCGCTGAAAACCAAACGTTAATTGACAAAGTGAAGCAAGCGTGAAGAAAAAGAAAGACATGGCTGTAGACTTGGTGATACCAGCAAGCACGCTGTTGACAATAATCATGAATCAAGATCACGTGATTACCACATATGATGGGACAGATCGGAAACGACAACGAAAGACTGAGTTCCAGACTTAGTGTTCAGTGCAGTCATTCAGATAACATAGGAACAATAATGTGAACATTGGTGGTGAATTTTTGATAGAAAAGGCGAATTATTTTGCAACAAAGTTGGGGTACGATATGTTTCGTGCGACTAACGGGTGTTTAGAAAATGTCACGAAAAGCCACGGTACTGTTTTCTGAGAAGTCAGTGGGGAAATTGCTGGTGTAAATAACAAAATCAGTGATGAGTGGAAGTTAGAATTGCAGAGGGTCCTGTAAGATTACAAACCATATGGTGTTTTTAATACAGAGGAACTTGGACTTTTTTGCAAATATATTCTAGAAACAACATTGACTTTCTGAGGAGAAAAATGTCACGGGGTCAAGCTAAACAATGGTCATGTTCACGTTCTGTTAGCAGAAAATAAAGGCAAAAAAATAACAGTACAGTAATATAAAATCGAAAGTTGTAAACTTCTTTTCAGATCATATTGAACCCACGATATATCGAATGAATTTTGTCTTCCCTAGAGAGTCGATATATAGAGGTTTGACTGTATGAGCCCAGTGCAATAAAGCAACAAAATATGAGAAGGTGTCTTTAAGTTCTAATAAAGAATATCGAATTTTTCCGATGGATAGGGGTAATGATACAGTTGTAATGAAGAAAGAAGACTACCGCAGTAAAATCGTGGGTATGTTAGAATTAGGAAGATAAAGGGAGGTTAAGGGAGGGTTATAAATTCTTTTCTTAGTGTAACGGACACGGTAATAAAAGCCACTTCTATTTACTCCAATGACACGAAGTGTATCGTCAAATCAGAAACGTTGACACCAAGACCGTATGGTTTATTAAAAATTCATATACCTGGTATTCCATTAAGGTCTATTGGTCAAAATGTTCAAATGTGTGTGAAATCTTATGGGACTTAACTGCTAAGGTCATCATTCCCTAAGCTTACACACTACTTAACCTGAATTATCCTAAGGACAAACACACACACCCACGCTCGAGGGAGGACTCGAACCTCCGCACAGTCTATGACTGCAGCGCCCCGACCGCTCGGTTAATACCGCGCGGCAAGGTCTATTGTTAGTGCTATTGTTGTGCTGCCTGTGGGATTATCAAGCACTTAGCACAGTGCTACAACTGTTGTAGGAAAAACTGGCACTTACATTAAAGAATCTGATCACTTAATCAAAAAATTAAAATAATTCAGGTTACGTCCAAGAGGTATTATGATGAGTTGTGATTAGTTTGGATTAGATTAATACTTGTTCCATAGATCATGAACACGACACTTCACAATGGTGTGGAACATGTCAGGTTAATAAAAGATGTCTGTACAAGATATTACATTAGACAAAATATTGCATGACACTAATGTTTAAGTTGTTGTTGTTGTTGTTGTTTTTTCCTTAATTTATATCTAAAAATTCTGACAATGAGTAGAGGGAGTTTTCATCTAGAAATTCTTTTAATTTATTTTTAAATGTTAGTTGGCTATCTGTCAGGCTTTTGATACTGTTTGGTAGGTGATCAAAGACTTTTGTGGCAGCATAAATTATCCCTTTCTGTGCCAAAGTCAGATTTAACCCTACATAGTGAAGATCATCCTTTCTCCTGGTGTTATAGCTGTGCACACTGCTATTACTTTTGAACTGGGTTGGATTATTAACAACAAATTTCGTAAGTGAATATATATACTGTGAGGATCCTTAAATAGATGTCTGCAGGATGACTGTGGGTGGGCTCCAGCAATCATTCTGATTACACGTTTTTGAATAATGAATACTTTTCTACTCAACGATGAATTACCCGAGAATATGATGCCATACGAAAGCAGTGAATGAAAGTAGGCATAGTAAGCTAATTTACTGAGATTCTTATCATCAAAATTTGCAATAACCCTAATAGCATATGTAGCTGAACTCAGACGTTTCAGCAGACCATCAATGTGTTACTTCCAGTTTAACCTCTCATCAATAGACACACCTAAAAGTTTTGAAAATTTTACCTTAGCTACAGACTTCTGTTCAAAGTCTATATTTATTACTAAAGTTGTGCCATTTACTGTACGGAACTGTATATACTGTGTTTTATCAAAATTTAAAGAGAGTCTGTTTGCTGAGAACCACTTTATAATTTTGTGAAAAACATCATTCACAATTACATCACTTAGTTCTTGGTTTTTGGATGCTATTACTATACTGGTATCATCAGCAAAAAGAACTAACTTTGCATCTTCATCATTGTGGAATGGTAAGTCATTAATGTATATCAAGAACAGTAAAGGACCTAAGACCGAACCCTGTGGGACCCTGTACTTGATAGCCCCCCAGTTTGAGGAATCAGCTGTTGTTGTAACATTACATGAACCACTTATTTCAACTTTCTGCATTCTTCCAGTTAAGTATGAATTAAACCATTTGTGCACTGCCCCACTCAAACCATAATGATTTAGCTTATCTAAAAGAATTCCATGATTTACACAAAAAATTGTTCAAATGGCTCTGTGCACTATGGGACTTAACATCTATGGTCATCAGTCCGCTATAACTTACAACTACTTAAACCTAAGTAACCTAAGGACATCACACAACACCCAGTCATCACGAGGCAGAGAAAATCCCTGACCCCACTGGGAATCGAACCTGGGAACCCGGTCGTGGGTAGTGAGAACGCTACCGCACGACCACAAGCGATTTACACAAATAAAGGCCTTTGAGATATCACAAGAAATACCAATAGGCGATGTCCAGTTATTCAGAGCATTTAATATTTGATCAGTGAAAGCGTATATAGCATTTTCTGTTGCAAAGCCTTTCTGAAAACCAAACTGTCATTTTGTTAGTACTTTATTTTTACAAATATGGGAGGCTACTCTTGAATACATTACTTTCTCAAAAATGTTTGATAGAGCTGTCAGAAGAGAGATTGGCCAGTAGTTGTTGACATCCAACGTATCCCTCTTTTTATGCAATGGTTTTACAATGGCATATTTCAGTCTATCGGAGAAAACACCCTGCTCCAAAGAGATATTACATACGTGGCTGAGAATCCTACTTATCTGTGGGGAACAAGCTTTAAGTACCTTGCTGGAAATGCCATCTATTCCGTAAAAGCTTTTACTTTTCAGCGAGTTTATTATTTTACTGATATGATGATGTCATATAACTTTTTACTATGATTTCGCTTAATTAGATGATGTCGCAGTTGGAATGCAGTTTCTCATATATTACGGCAGATATCTTTAAGCATTGTATCACATCAAGTTACATTCAATGTGACGATAAAGTCTATGAACAAACTAACGCTGTGGTTATGGGCAACTCATTGATGGTAGTAGTAGCGAATTATGCAGGAGAATTTTGAAGAAATAGCTCTCCAGACGGCCAAGAAGAAACCCACTTGTTGGTTTTTGGTACGTTGATGACACTTTCGTTATAAGGCCGCAAGGAGAAAACGTACTCTTAGAGTTTCTAAATTTTTCGTACGGTGATAAATGCTGAAAGCGTTAATAAGCTGTTAATTATGTTTAAGCGAAGCTATAATATTCAGTTACGAAAACTGCAGGTACCAAAATACATCTGCGAATATCTTCTAGGGGGGGAGGGGCAGATGCCCACCCAGCCCCCCCCCCCCTCCCCCTGCCCCTCGCTGGGTACGCCCATGCCCATAGCACAACAAACCAGTTCTGCGTATTTCGGGAGCACTATCGTCTTGTAAGATAAATGTTTCCTCTGGGTGCAGTGTCTGCAATACTAACTAATTATGGTGACCTGAACTGATTTAACAGAACTGGTCAGTTGCTTTTCTGGGATCCCATCTGGTCTCCTGATTCCGAAGTCGTAGCAGAACGGACCGATACACTGTCCACTCTGATGTTGTTTACAGTGTAGTGGTAGCGCTGCAGCCACCTGCTGTGGAAGAGCCCGATGGCCCTGTATACAGATACAGACCTGGCTTGGCCACTTCCATGTTGACTTCTGAACTGCTTCCATCCCCTCTGAGTCAAATGATCCGTACTTCAGAACGAAAGCTGTTTCGATTGATATATATACAGATGGTGACTACAATAGGTTTTTTATGGATTTTCATTGTGATATCTTTAAGAATGACGCTGGTGCTGCTTGTGAAGGAGAGTCATATAGTTTGGTAGTGCCCTTTGTGTTTTAGAAATTCTTAATACTTGTGACAATGACCACAAAAACTGCTTTGATTAAAATGCCCTCTTGTAAACTAAAAACCGGAAAGGAGCGTATTATAATACTTGAGAGTTGTAGCATCGCGTTTTTAGTACCTGAATAGTGTAAAATCGCGTAGTCTCCTTCCGCCGGCAAGCAGTGTGTCAGCAGTGCGCAAGTAGAAGCATTATTGCATTTACTAGCCACTCTTGTATTTTAATAACCGTTTAAATTTTGTGTCGAATTGTTTGTGCTCTCTGTAGATTAATTCAGACGTTCTTTGCACAACAGTTTTTAGCATGGATAGGGACTGCAACTGCTGTGTTCGGATGCAGGCTGAGTTGGCATCCCTTCGTTCCCAGCTTCAGGCAGTGTTGGCTTCGGTCACACAGCTTGGGCTGTTGCCAATGGGCATCACTGTGGGGGTCCGGATGGGGGTTTGTCGGGGACGGCCAGCTCGTCCCACGCATCCCCCGATCGAACTACGACTGTAGCTGCCCGGGATACTGCCCACATTGAGGCTGATCCCTCACCTGTGGTTGAGTGGGAGGTCGTCTCGAGGTGTGGCAGGGGGCGAAGGACATTCCGGTGGGCTGAACGGAAGGCCTCTGCAGTTTGTCTGACGAACCGGTTTCAGGCTCTGTCTCAGGCTGATACTGATGTTCGGCCGCAGATGTCTGCTTGTCCTGTTCCAGAGGTTGCCCCTCAGTCTGCAAGATCCGGGCAGTCGCAGAGGGTGGGCTTACTGGTAGTTGGGAGCTACAATGTCAGGCGCGTAATGGGGCCCCTTAGGGATATGGCAGCAAGAGAGGGGAAGAAAACCAATGTGCACTCCGTGTGCATACTGGGGGGAGTCATTCCAGATGTGGAAAGGGTCCTTCCGGTTTACCATGAAGGGTACAGGGTGCACCCATCTGCAGGTGGTCGCTCATGTCGGCACCAATGATGTGTGTCGCTATGGATCGGAGGAAATCCTCTCTGGCTTCCGGCGGCTATCTGATTTGGTGGTCTGTCAGTCTCGCTAGCGGGATGAAAACAGAGCTCACCATCTGCAGCATCGTCGACAGGACTGACTGCGGGCCTTTGGTACAGAGCCGAGTGGAGGGTCTGAATCAGAGGCTGAGACGGTTCTGCGACCTTGTGGGCTGCAGATTCCTCGACTTGCGCCATAGGGTGGTGGGGTTTCGGGTTCCGCTAGATAGGTCAGGAATCCACTACACGCAGCAAGCGGCTACACGGGTAGCAGGGGCTGTGTGGCGTGGACTGGGCGGTTTTTTAGGTTAGAGGGCCTCGGGCAAGTACAGAAAGGGCAACAGCCTCAAAGGATGCGGGGCAAACTCAGGACATGCGGGGACCAAGCAGCAATCGGTATTGTAATTGTAAACTGTCGAAGCTACATTGGTAAAGTACCGGAACTTCAAGCGCTGATAGAAAGCACCGAAGCTGAAATCGTTATAGATACAGAAAGCTAGCTGAAGGCAGAGATAAATTCAGCCGAAATTTTTACAAAGGTACAGACGGCGTTTAGAAAGGATAGATTGCATGCAACCCGTGGTGGCGTGTTTGTCGCTGTTAGTAGTAGATTATCCTGTAGTGAAGTAGAAGTGGATAGTTCCTGTGAAATATTATGGGTGGAGGTTACACTCAACAACCGACCTAGGTTAATAATTGGCTCCTTTTACCGACCTCCCGACTCAGCAGCATTAGTGGCAGAACAGCTGCGAGAAAATTTGGAATACATTTCACATAGTTTTTCTCAGCATATTATAGTCTTAGGTGGAGATTTCAATTTACCAGATATAGACTGGGATACTCAGATGTTTAGGACGGGTGGTAGGGACAGAGCATCGAGTGGCATTATACTGAGTGTACTATCCGAAAATTACCTCGAGCAATTAAACAGAGAACCGACTCGTGGAGATAACATCTTGGACCTACTGATAACAAACAGACCCGAACTTTTCGACTCTGTAGTTGCAGAACAGGGAATCAGTGATCATAAGGCCGTTGCAGCATCCCTGAATATGGAAGTTAATAGGAATATAAAAAAAAGGAAGGAAGGTTTATCTGTTTAGCAAGGGTAATAGAAGGCAGATTTCAGACTACCTAACAGATCAAAACGAAAATTTCTGTTCCGACACTGACAATGTTGAGTGTTTATGGAAAAAGTTTAAGGCAATTGTAAAATGCGTTTTAGACAGGTACGTGCCGAGTAAAACTGTGAGGGACGGGAAAAACCCGCCGTGGTTCAGCAACAAAGTTAAGAAACTATTGCGGAAGCAAAGAGAGCTTCACTCCAAGTTTAAACGCAGCCAAAACCTCTCAGACAAACAGAACCTAAACGATGTCAAAGTTAGCGTAAGGAGGGCTATGCGTGAAGCGTTCAGTGAATTCGAAAATAAAATTCTATGTACCGACTTGACAGAAAATCCTAGGAGGTTCTGGTCTTACGTTAAATAAGTAAGTGGCTCGAAACAGCATATCCAGACACTCCGGGATGATGATGGCTTTGAAACAGAGGATGACACGCGTAAAGCTGAAATACTAAACACCTTTTTCTTAAGCTGCTTCACAGAGGAAGACCGCACTGCAGTTCCTTCTCTAAATCCTCGCACAAACGAAAAAATGGCTGACATCGAAATAAGTGTCCAAGGAATAGAAAAGCAACTGAAATCACTCAACAGAGGAAAGTCCACTGGACCTGACGGAATACCAATTCGATTCTTCACAGAGTACGCGAAAGAACTTGCCCCCTTCTAACAGCCGTGTACCGCAAATCTATAGAGGAACGGAAGGTTCAAAATGATTGGAAAAGAGCACACGTAGTCCCAGTCTTCAAAAAGGGTCGTCGAACAGATGCGCAAAACTATAGACCTATATCTCTGACGTCGATCTGTTGTAGAATTTTAGAACATGTTTTTTGCTCGAGTATCATGTCGTTTTTGGGAACCCAGAATCTACTCTGTAGGAATCAACATGGATTCCGGAAACAGCGATCGTGTGAGACCCAACTCGCTTTATTTGTTCGTGAGACACAGAAATTAGTAGATACAGGCTCCCAGGTAGATGCTATTTTCCTAGACTTCCGGAAGGCGTTCGATACAGTTCCGCACTGTCGCCTGATAAACAAAGTAAGAGCCTACGGAATATCAGACCAGCTGTGTGGCTGGATTGAAGAGTTTTTAGCAAACAGAACACAGCATGTTGTTACCAATGGAGAGACGTCTACAGACGTTAAAGTAACCTCTGGCGTGCCACAGGGGAGTGTTATGGGACCATTGCTTTTCACCATATATTAAATGACCTAGTAGATAGTGTCGGAAGTTCCATGCGGCTTTTCGCGGATGATGCTGTAGTATACAGAGAAGTTGCAGCATTAGAAAATTGTAGCGAAATGCAGGAAGATCTGCAGCGGATAGGCACTTGGTGTAGGGAGTGGAAACTGACCCTTAAGATAGACAAATGTCATGTATTGCGAATACATAGAAAGAAGGATCCTTTATTGTATGATTATATGATAGCGGAACAAACACTGGTAGCAGTTACTTCTGTTAAATATCTGGGAGTATGCGTGCGGAACGATTTGAAATGGAATGATCATATAAAATTAATTGTTGGTAAGGCGGGTACCAGGTTGAGATTCATTGGGAGAGTCCTTAGAAAATGTAGTCCATCAACAAAGGAGGTGGCTTACAAAACACTCGTTCGACCTATACTTGAGTATTGCTCATCAGTGTGGGATCCGTACCAGATCGGGTTGACGGATTAGATAGAGAAGATCCAAATAAGAGCGGCGCGTTTCGTCACAGGGTTATTTGGTAACCGTGATAGCGTTACGGAGATGTTTAGCAAACTCAAGTGGCAGACACTGCAAGAGAGGCGCTCTGCATCGCGCTGTAGCTTGCTCGCCAGGTTTCGAGAGGATGCGTTTCTGGATGAGGTATCGAATATACTGCTTCCCCCTACTTATACCTCCTGTGGAGATCACGAATGTAATGTAGGAGACAGGGAGATGAGAGGGGGAGAAGATGGAGGTAAAAAGGGGGAAGAAATATTGGACAGAGAACGGAGGAGAGGGGCAGGAGGGGATGGAGACAGAGAAGGTAGGAGAAGATAGACAGAGAAATGGGATAGGAGATGATGGTCGGAGAGAGGGATAAGGAGTCGGAGATCGACGAGGAGAAGGGTAGGAGGGGATGGTCAGAGAAGATGCGAAGAAGGAGATTAGGAGATAAATGCAATTCCCATACATGTAAGAACCTTGTACTTTCTATTTCTTTTCTTTACCATGTAACCAGACTGAGCCACAGGAATGTGTGGCTGGGAACAGTTAATGAAAAGAGAAGTGTGTCTGCAGCAGACAGATGGCAGATAGTGGGAGATAGCCCTTGGACACGATCGCCCAGGCACAGATCCGCCAATGCAGGCGTTCCTCATGAACAGCAGGGTACAGGGTTGCTACCTCTCCAGAGTAGCTGCAGCTAGGTCAAGAGTGTGAGGCAGCGGCTCATTGACAGGTACGCAGAGACAGGCAGGCTCATTCGACAGGACTGTCCAAGGAGATGAAAACGGAACCAAAGGCTAGAGATCAGAGACAGACGGCATGGTACCTCCACAGTTTGAAGCTGGCTGGATCTCAGTATATGTCTCAGACCATGACGCAGCCACTGCGTGTGTGTTGTCAGGGTATGGGCAGTGAGGCAACGGTGGACACTTTACTGCCTGGTGACAGCTGTGACGGGTGCAGCATAAGAACGGCGTCAACTATAAGAGGCTGAGCGTCATAACAGTGACCAGTATATCGATGGCTAAAGGTGGTGCTGTCTGTTAAGAGACAACTGTCTGGCACTGACCACGTGGAAGCCAACGCGTTTCTATGTCGCATGGAAGCATCTCGAATGGGAGTCAGTGGCTGAAGTCTGTCAGCTGCTACACGGTATTGGGTCAAACTGCAGAAGCTCCTTGAAAGTTGGTCAGTGATATAGACCGGCTGTTGACTCACTGAAGTTTGTTGTAGGAACTTCTCGTTTTTGCTTAGTTTTATATGCTGGCACAACGTCGACCATGAATTTTGGCAGTGGCTGCTCTCTGGTTGCGACTCTGGACTGTGGCTGTGGTCTCCGCCTTTTCAGTTTTTCCTTCCTTAGACAAATCCAGCCCACTGGATTGCAACAGATACGTAATATAAGTGGCATTGGTTTTTCATTTTGCATTCTCCTGGATGGACTCAGAGTAGACACTTCTTGCATAGCTTCTCAGCGCCGTGTGTCCTTCTTTCCTTGTTTGTATTACACTACACGCACTACCTGACTCTTATGATGCTCGAACGTCCTCCTTTTACACTACTTTGCTTCTCTCATTGAGGCTTAGTTACCTCTAAATAGTGTCTACACAACTAGTATGGACTCACAGGTTAAATGAAGGTAAGGATGGGGTTGGGGCATCTCTTTCACTGGAATGGCAGTTGTGATGCTAGTGCTCTGTTTCACTCAATTAGTCCTTTCCTAGTTAGGAATGACATTCATTTAACCATGAGACGTTGAACTGAAACGGTAACTATCGCGTGTAGTAGCTACTCGATAATGTGTTGCACTATACTCCAAACGACAGGCTGGTGTGCGTCAGATAATACACTTAAAATAGTGTACTGCAATTACAATGCGATGAGGGGGAGGGTTGCTAACTGTACTGACAATTTTATTCTAACTTCTGGAAGGCTGAGAACATGAACAAACACTGCAGATGGGGTACATTAACTGGAATATCTCAGACTATCAGCGTATACACTCAAACACGACGTTAACATGTAACACACACAATAACAAAGAACGTAGGGGAAAAATTACACACAATACAAGTAACCTGCATTGCACAGAAGGTACAACGTGCACTGTGGTGGCTGATCATCCGAGTGTCTGGATGGACAATACTTTAATTTACAAATTGCGATTTCAATTCGGTCCACAATTCAGACGAAAAGAGAGAATTAACTGAATAAGTCACTGAAACGTAAACTTTGTGTAATTAATATATTAACTTTGTCACAACTACTGAAAAGAACTGTTTTCATTAAAATTAGTTCACCACAGTACATCTGCTGAATAATGATGAAATCGATTTGTTACACTTTTGAAGTAAGCTTTATCGAATTTTTCGCAGCACATCGTACTGGTTTATTATTGACATACATTCACTGCAGTTGTCGAATGTTTAATAAATTAATTTATCTGGTACAGCTTCTACTTTAATTACTGTGTAATGTGAACTGACTTTAGTACACGTGACACACGATCGGCTACACGCATTAAACAGTGAATAAAACACGTGAAACCAAGTGCATTAACTTACCCAACAATAATTCAAATAAAACCACACAGACTAACTTCGGATGGTGGTGTCCTGTGAACCCATTCACTGTTTGTACAACACTTGTAATAAAAATACTTAATGCCTGCAGTCATGACTGTGATGTTTTCTGCCTCTATTGTAAATGCTATGTCGTTTCGACAGTTCGTATTCCATTTAGTCTGCTGCTTCTTTCTCTATCGGTACTTCCTCTAACTGACGTACGTTGCTATTTTCCCCACAGCCTTCACTCTCTCTCGTTATTTACATTTATATTTCGACAGTGTTATTTACTTATTTCTTTTATACACAATATTACTTAAATATCAAACATCTTTGTACGAATAAATGCTATTTGAAACTTAATAGTCTACTACCTAGTTATTTACAATGTTAATCACTAGGTCGTAGAACTTTAGAGAAACATACAGTTCGACCTGTAATTTCCTGTTAATTCCTTCTGCTAATCCTAGATGGTGTAAACGAATAGCCACTTTATGTCTATGCTGAGACAGATGTTCTCGCTACTAAGAAAAGTAGTGAACGCAGAGAAATAAAAACTGATTTTTGGAGTTTTTATGGAGGTGGTGATTACATATATCGCTACTTACTATCTTCAGAATTGGTCAGGCAGCTGATGTGTTAGGTTCTATGGTGATAAAAAAAAATGGTTCAAATGGCTTTGAGCACTATGGGACTTAACATCTGTGGTCATCAGTCCCCTAGATCTTAGAACTACTTAAACCTAACTAATCTAAGGACATCACACACATCCATCCTATGGTGATAAGCTGAGGACGATGTTCAGGCCAGTATTTGCGTTTTGCGGGGCTGATGGTGATTTGCCAGTTCTATGCTGTAGTAATTTCGTAGTGGAGAGTAGTACATGAGACTTCCTTGAATCCACTATCATCTTGAATGACTGAATTGTAACAATTCCATGCATATTATAAAAACTTGCAGTCTGGAAATCAGCGCTGTGGGGGTAGCTGTTACGTACCTACCAAAAGGTTGGGTAGGGTACTGAAAAATATGTGTAGGCTAAGACGCGCAAATATTTAGACGTTAATCACGCAGTATTTGAGAATGAGGACATTTATCCGTTGGCAACAAACTTTACACATAATTTCAAATCTCTGCAAAACTTATTCTGTCTGATATTCCCTCCCCCCGCCCCAAACACACACAAACCGACGAAGTAGAAAAAGTTTATTGTTTACTACATTTTCGCTGCTCACGCAGTAAAACTGCCACATCAGGCAAGACTTTTTAATTTACTACTTCTTTAGTCTAACTCTATTTTTACTTTGTCTTCCACTCCCGTTGTTCTCGCTTGGTATCGGTCCATACTATATATTACTCGTGTTTCTCTGTAACGATTCCCTATTTTTTCCAGGATTTCGAACATGTTGCACCATTTTACATTGATCGGTGTTTTTTCAGGTCGACAAATCCTATGAACGTGTCTTGGTTTTTCTTCAGTCTTGCTTCCATTATCTACCGCATCGTCAGAACTGCCTAGCTAATGCCTTTGCCTTTCCTGAAGCCAAACTGTTCGTCATCTAGCAGATCCCCAATGTTCTTTTCGATACTTTTGTATATTATTATTCTCAGCAATGAGTTGTTAAGCTTATTGTGAGATAGTTCTCACACGCCTTGGCTCTCACAATCTTGGGAATTGTGTGGATAACGTTCTTCCGAAAATCTGATGGTATACCGCGAGTCTCATACGCTTCATATACCAACCTGAATAACCGTTTTACTGCCATATCCCCACATTTCCGATGGCTCTGTCCCTTCTACCTTACTTTCAGTCTTCCAAAGCTCTACTTAATTGTGATTCTAATACTGGATTCCCTGTCTCTTCCACGTCGATTTCTGTTTCTTCTGTCACGTAATCAAATATGTCGTCCCCACCATAGAGTTGTTCAATGTACTCTTTCCACCTATCCGCTCTCTCCTCTGCGTTTAACAGGGCAATTCCGATTATTGCTCTTAATGTTACCGCTCTTGCTTTTAATTTCACCGAAAGCTGTTTGGACTTTTCTACATGATGAATCAATCTTCCCAACGATCATTTACTTCTCGGTTTCTTCACATCTTTCCCACAGCCACTTCGCCTTGGCTGTCCTACAATTGCTATTTATTTCATTCCTAAGAAACTTGTCTTTCTGTATTCCTGAATTTTTACTTCCTTCATTCTTTGATCAACTGAAATATTTCTTCTGTTGGTTGGTTGGGGAAGTGGACCAAACTGCGAGGTCATCGGGATCGTCGGATGAAGGATGGATGTGGAAGGAGGCCGGCCGTGCCCTTTCGAAGGAACCGTCCCAGCGATTGCCTGAAGCGATTTTGGGAAATCACGGAAAACCTAAATTAGAATGACCGGACGCAGGTTTGAACCGTCGTCTTCCCGTATGGAAGTCGACTGTGCTAATCACTGCGCCATCTCGCTCGGTTTTCTTCTGTTACCCATGGTTACTTAGCAGTTACCTTACTTGTACCAACGTTTTTCATTCCACCTTCTGTGATTGCCCTTTCTAGAGATTTTCAGTCCTCTTCAACTGAAATGCTTTCTGAGCTATTCGTTATTGCAGTATCTATAGCGTCAGATAAGTTCCAGCGTATCTCTTCGTTCCTTAATACTTCTGTACCCACCTTCTTGCACATTGTTTCGTCCTGACTAGTTTCTTAAACTTCAGCGCACTTTTCATCATTACCAAGTAGTGAGTCTATACCTGCATCTGAGTACGCCTGAAAATCAAGCGACTAGTTGGATATTTTAGTCCCGAAAACCTTTTCAGTGCTGCACAATCCATTATGACTTTAAAACGCCGCTCTTACGGATAACAACAAAACAGGTGAGACCAAAAATTAGCACGAATATTTCCTCTTCTGTCGATGAATAACTCTTGTTCACTTTATTGAGCTGTCTCGAGGAATGGACTATTCTGTCCCCTTTTCCTCTTACCTTTTGCTTCAAAACGCATCCTATAACATGGTTGCTTGAATAATATGATAACAGAATCCTGTAAATCCGTATAGGACTGAGCATACTGTAATGTGTTACTGCACATTACATATCCTAGCAGCCCCTACTAATTTGCATTGTGCTACACCTTGCGGCTGCTCCCAATTACAGTTTCCTAACTTGGCCGCCATTTAGAAACTATCAAAGAAAGAAACACAAATTCCCCAGATTTAACAGAAACTCGCTACGAGTGAGACAGTACTAGGATCAAGGATGGGTAGAGACACATTATGAGTTGATTGCTCTCTTTTTTCAGTCTTTAAATGATCTATTTCGCAATGCAAAGCTTCATTATAAGCTTAACCCTAGCTATCTGATCCAAATAAAGCTGAACCATCGCTTGCTCTGTCGCTTTTTCACCGACAGACATATTGCTTAGTACCATCACAACAACCGTACAACATACCCGTATAGCAAGAAAAGGAAGGAGAAATTACAACCGCACAGGCCAAAAACCTTAAAGTCGTCATTTAATTTCATACTTCCAATGACTGCCACTGCATCAACCCAATTTTTGCCCATCACTGATCGAGTATTTTAACCTCCAACACTTTTTTCTGATAGGTATTGGTATGAAGGTGTGGGCGAGCTGCTCTCTGCTGGAGGTGGGTGGAGGTGGAGGCGATGAAGACAGCCAGTTTGTTGCTAAAATTCTTTACAGAGAAGTGTGCCTGCAGCAGACAACTGATAGGCAGCAGCAGGTGAGAGCGTGCATCGTGCAGGCGTAGAGGCGCCATCGCAAGCTTTCCTCATCAACTGTAGACTAGTTTACAGGTTTCGTACCTCTGCATAGCAGTTGTTGCTAGGATGGTGGGGCAGTGGCACGTTGACCGTTACCCGGATCTAGGCAGGGTCGCCCTGGAGGGCTGCCCAGGATGATGAACATGGAACTGCAGGATGGCGAGTGGCTCAGGTGACGTTGGACGCCCACGATACGACCAAAGTTCATAGTCACGGATACTAACCAGGGTCAGTAGCATGGTTTCGTATAATAGATACTAGGCAACCTGCGGTGACGGACTCACCGACTTTGACATGACTGGTATCGCAGCAGTTTGCTCTAGCGGTACAGTGCCTCAGTGATGTACGTGACGGTCTGGCAACGAGACAGGAATCACTACATTAGCAGCACGTGCAGATATTTACGCGAAGCCCTCGCACGGAGTCGACCAGCGGCCTCCGACGGCCGCTCACTGCGCCCATCACCTGGCTCCCAAGGTGAAAGTAGACTGGCTCAACTATCTGCGTTATTGGTCTTCCACTGTGCTTCATCGAGTGGATCAGGGAATGACGAAATCTCAATTACGTTCCTGGCCACTTTCCATTATTAGGTGTGATGAAACTGATACAGGTAGTAGTTAAAAGAGACGCCCTTCTATTCATCCACTGGTCTCTTATGCAAGACTGACGAAAGAAAGAAATGATTTTCCCCAGGAAATAGTCTTACCTTCACGCCACACACAGTGTAGTAAAGCTGTAGTGTGGATGACACATTCGACAACAGAGTTATATGGCCCACAGACCAAATAAATCAGATATTTCTCTCGTTTTGCTTTGAGAATACGTATTTAAACGGAGGATTGCCTTTCTCGGAGCACAGGCAACTGGAATGAGTACATTGAGCAAAAAATAAATAATAAAACCTGCTGTGTTAGATACATACTACAAAACTTTAAGACTGTCTGACTTTACAACTGTTTGTCTTGATGACTGCTTTTGTATGTTAGTGTTATGTCGGTGATACTGACGGAGAAAAATCCCAAACCTAGAATGAGTTGTGGGATGTAAAAGGAACTAGACAAGCGCGTTTCTATATCTGAAAGATAATGTCTAGTTAAATTTCGGCCAGCGCATGTGGCGCTAGTTGCGCCACAATGATGCTAACAATCAGGTTTCCTTTAAATAAACGCTGTAACGGTCTTGAGCATTGGAGATTGGACGTGGTGAGTTTATGTAGGTCAAGACTGCCTTTGAGGTGACAAAGACGCCATTATCAACAAATCACTGAGTTGGAACGAGGTAGTGTAATAGGGCTGCGAGAAGCTGGATGTTCCTTCTATGATATTACAGAAAGATCTGGCTGGAATGCTGTCACTGTACATGATTGCTAGAAGCGGTAGTCATGAGAATGTACGGCCGCGTGAAGAGTGGCTCCGGACGACAACATGGCACTAACGAGATGGAAGACTGTGGTGTTTGGCATATGGCTCTGGCGCGTCGTACTGCGACTGCAGCAGCAAAATGAGCAGCAGTTGGCTCCACAGGTTTGCAAATCGGTTATTTCAAGGACAGCTCCGAGACAGACGCCCTGTACCGTATAGTCCTCTGACTCCAAATCACAGCCATTTTCGACATCAGATATGTCAAGTGAGAGCTCAGTGGAGGGCAGGGTAGAGGTATGTCGCATTTTCTGATGAAAGCTGATTCTGCCTCGGTGCCAGTGATGTCAGTGTGTTAGAAGGAGGCCAGTGAGGGCCTGCAACCAACCTGTCTGCGTGCTAGACACACTTGTCACACACCTGAAGTTGTGGACTGGGGTGCGATTTCATATGACAGCAGGAGCAATCTCGCGGTTATTCCACGTGCCCTGACCGCCAATTTGTACGTCAGTCTGGTGATTCGACCTGTTACTCTGCCATTCATGAACAACATTCCAAGCCGGCCGCTGTGGCCGAGCGGTTCTAGGCGCTTCAGTCCGGAACCGCGCGAACGCTGCGCTCGCAAGTTCGAATCCTGCCTCGGCTACGGTTGTGTGTGATGTCCTTAGGTTAGTTAGGTTTAAGTAGTTCCAAGTTCTAGGGTACTGATGACCACAGATGTAAAGTCCCATAGTGCTCAGAGCCATTTGAACAACTTCCAGCTGTGTTTTCCAACAGTATATTGCTCGCCCACATACCGTTGCTGTAACCAGACATTCTCTACAAATGTCGACATGTTGCCTTGGTCTGCTCGATCACCAAATATTTCCATTCGATAATCTATGGGACATCACTGGACAACATCTGTGGTGTTATCCACAAACAGGATTAACCGTCCCTGTATTGAGCGCCCAAGTGTAGTACGCATGGAAATCAATCCCACAAACTGACATCTGGCACCTTACGCAGAATGTATGCACTTTTGCATTCTTTATTCAATATGCTGGCGTTACACCGGTTATTAATGTACCAACACTTCACATATGCAATTGCTTATCTCACATTTACATTAATCTGTGATCTTGCTATGATAATCACTTAAATATATTACATAGACAAATGTATTCCAAATATTTAATTACCCTACATTAATAAATTTTTGGTATCGCTATTTTTTCCCTCAGTATATTATGGATAAGTAAGGAATGAGAGTAAAGTCCAGTATCAACCAAGGGTCAACAGAAGATGATTCGAAAATCATAGCACATGCAGATGATGTGATGATCTAGGAAGAAAATGAGCAGACATTGGAAGAACACTCAGATACTTGGCAGAGAGTAATGAAAGAAACTGGCATGTAAATAAGATTAAAAAAAAGTTAATTGGTGAAAATTAGGAAAAAGGAAACCAAAGAAGGATGTAAGTTGTAATAGAAAAAGAACCCAGCAAGTTAATTAACCAAGAACAGAAACATCAAGAATGAAATTTCGGAGAGATCAGAATATTTTTCGAAACTTTTATTATTGTTTGTTGGACATAGTTAGCAACTGGATAATGCCTGCCAAATAAAAGATAGTGATATGCAAGTTATATTATCTGCCAATTTTGACATATGGAGCAGAATGCTGGACTGGGGCCGAGAAAGATCTGAGAAGAATACAAACAGCACAAACTGGCTTTCTGTGAGTGGTCCTGGGTAAGACGAGAAGGGACAGGATAAGGGGTGGAACAATACGAAACTCCTGCATATCAAGTGCCTAAAGATACTATAATGCGTAATGTGCTTATATGGTTGGCCACAGCAAGAGAGTGGGGCCGAAAGATTTTTAAGAAGAGCCCTATGATAGTCAGAATCTGGACGAAGACCAGTTGGAAGCCCACGCGCAAGGTGGAGAGACCACGTGTAGGATGATGGGAACGGAAGAGGTCTGCTGTAGTATATCGAGAGGTTGTAACAATGGAAAATTGTACCGAAATGCAGGAGGATCTGCAGCGAATTGACGCATGGTGCAGGGAATGGCAATTGAATCTCAATGTAGACAAGTGTAATGTGCTGCGAATACATAGAAATAAAGATCCCTTATCATTTAGCTACAATATAGCAGGTCAGCAACTGGAAGTAGTTAATTCCATAAATTATCTGGGAGTACACATTAGGAGTGATTTAAAATGGAATGATAACATAAAGTGTATCGTCAGTAAAACAGATGCCAGACTGAGATTCATTGGAAGAATCCTAAGGAAATGCAATCCGAAAACAATGGAAGAAGGTTACAGTACGCTTGTTCGCCCACTGCTTGAATACTGCTCAACAGTGTGGGATCCGTACCAGATAGGGTTGATAGAAGAGATAGAGAAGATCCAACGGAGAGCAGCGCGCTTCGTTAAAGGATCATTTAGTAATTGCGAAAGCGTTACGGAGATGATAGATAAAATCCAGTGGAAGACTCTGCAGGAGAGACGCTCAGTAGCTCGGTACGGGCTTTTGTTAAAGTTTCGAGAACATACCTTCACCAAAGAGTCAAGCAGTATATTGCTCCCTCCTACGTATATCTCGCGAAGAGACCATGAGGGTAAAATCAGAGAGATTAGAGCCCACACAGAGGCATACCGACAATCCTTTCCACGAACAATACGAGACTGGAATAGAAGGGAGAACCGATAGAGGTACCTAAGGTACCCTCCGCCACACACCGTCAGGTGGCTTGCGGAGTAAGGATGTAGATGTAGATGTAGAAGAGATGTTAAACAGCAAACAGTGGGAAAAAAGAGAAGCTTGGAAGAGGCTTTGTGGGCGACCTGCATCAGCAGAAACGGTTCAGGAAGAAGACACGGAACGATCACTCATCTCGATATACATGCCACGTTCTATTCAATAAGTTGATCGCTGTTAACAGTGTCCTTTACCAATATTTCACAAAACGCTGTTTCACTTTTGGACTTAAGCTTAGCGTGTGCGTGCTTAGTCAGGTAGTCGTGAACCGTAAGCTCGTTTTCCTTGCCGGAAGTTTCTGGATATAAAAACTGCAGGGACATCAACAGAAGGCCCTGCTATCTACCTGATAATGATATCTACCACAAACGTAGACCGTTGAAAGTCTATCAGAGCTCTCAGAGCGTTAATCAAAATAATTAAGGGTTTAATAGTAGTTCCAAAAATTTTCTATTTCAATTTGATATTATGCGTCCGCTGTTTGTGGTCTCGCGGTAGCGTTCTCGCTTTCCGAGCACGTGGTCCCGGGGTCGATTCCCACGGGTTCAGGGATTTTCACCTGTCTCCTCATCATCACCCATCCCCATTACGGTTGGAGGAAGGCAATGGCAAACCACCTCCACTAGACCTTGCCTAGTACGGCGGTGCGGAACCCCCACATCGTACCCCTAAGCCTTGTCAAGAGGTATGGGACTTCATCATCGTCTCACGTACGGCGTTTATTTCTATTCATCATATGTTTCATTTCAAAAGTGAAATATATTGTTGATGATAAAACCACCTCCTCATTGTCACGATGTGTTACTGTGGCAAGCTGAGCAGTGAAGTACCAGATGAAGCAGACTGCGTAGTTGGAGAAAACGGTTTCCGAATGTGCTGTCCCGGTACGTGTGCGTAGTTACGTTGCTGCCGATGCGCATGAGCACGTATGTGTAGGTTCAGGAACAAGCTCGGTCGGTGAAACAAAAAACATGGCATGGTGTTCCTCCTTCCGGCCATTGAGGTGGGGACAAGTACTTTTAACACGTCACTGTATGGGGCACTGTCCCCTAATACATGGATTCCTGCTCCGGCAGGACGATCCACCAATATGCCGTTCATTCGATTCATCGTTTCCTAAAATATAGTGGGGGGTCAGCTGGTAAGCCTGTTGTAGGTCTCAAATTTTGGTGTGATGTGAGTGCTCGAAGTCGGGTACGCGGCTTTCGCTTTCAGCGTACTGTCTGCTAAAAGCAGGTGTCCAGTTTTGTGTCACGATACATCGTACATTTTCATGTTGAGTCACACACTCATTATTGCTGAGTGAAACGATAGAAATTCATGTCAGTTACAGCCCCATCCGCTATTAACACAGCGTGAGAGAGTATCTGTAGAATTTGGTAGGAATTTTGTTGCTTTTTGTGGATTTGTACGGTAACTGATACCACTGAATGCGAAAGGCATCCGGATTTTGTCTCTTCCCAGCTTGCAGTTCTGCCTTGTCACATACAGTGAGGAACCAAAACATTGTGGATACTGCTCACAGCACACAAAATTGAATGCCACTTGGTAGGCGTTGCGGGTATGTACCGCAGAAAGGAAAATATGCAGACTAAGCAGAGACGAATTAGGAATCATTCTAGTGACTATACGGCCCACAAACCAACTGACAAGATCAATTTTGACAAAGAGAAGATTGTTATGGCCTGTGAACGAGCATTTCATAAACGGTTTTAATGATGCTGTCATGATCGTCTATGGAAAGTGGATGAGTAGGCGACAGTGTTGGATGTCCACGTCCCATCACAGAAAGTGTAGGTTGGACGGAAGCCCTTTTTGGGAAACACGGAAGGGGTGCATCTGTGGTAGATCGGATGACAGGGTACAATGTTGGTCCAATTTTGGTCCATTCAGTTACGACTGAAGTGACACTGGATCATCGAGATATCACCTTGGATCAGTGGTAATGTATCATCTAGTGCGATGAATCACATTCCTTATTACATCAGTTACATGTGTCTGGATATGTCGTCATCCACACCATGGATGCAGACCAGTGTGGACAATATTATTCTATGGGTGGCATTCAACTGGGCTTACACTGGACACGAAGCTGCAATCTAATGCACCAGGACAGCTGTGGACCAAGTGAACATTACTGCGGACAACCTGCACCCCTTCGTGCTTGATGTCTTCACCAGTGATGCTGGCATCTTCCAGCAGGATAGTAGTAGGTGTCACAAGGCCAGAATCGTGCTACGTTGGTTTGCGAAACATGATAGTGAGCTCACATTGATGTCTTGGCCACCCAAACGTCGCGTTCTGAAACCCATGAAACGCATTCGGACAATATCGGGGGCCACCTTTGGTCCCACAAATTTCTGGCGCGTACTTGAGAGTCCTGTGCACAGACAGCTGATGTCGCATATATTTTGAAACCTATCAAACACTTGTCGAATGCAAGCTAAGTAGAACAACTGCTGCACTGCGTTTCAAAGGCGAACCAACCCCGTTTTGGCAGGTGATCATAATGGTTCTGCTCATCAGTGTAACATCACAATGCTCACCTTATTTACGAGTCGAAGAACTCCATTGTAATATGTACAGAGTTCTGTATTTGAATGCTATGACATTGTCCAGCGGTTTTTGGATCACAATTCGAATATTTTCCACAACGTCCTTGATGCAGCCACTCGATAATCTTCAGACGAGCTAGGAAATGAAGTGTGTAGTGCTGCAGTCAGAAGAAAAAAGTTCAAAATTATCGGCCGGTAGAAGAGAACTTAGCACCTGTCTAATCGCTAAGTCCATAGAAATATAAACCAAAGGGAATAGAAGTGATTGTGGCAAATGTTATGGGGTGAATCAACACAAAATTGCAAGTTAAATGGTTAATCACAAGTTTATTTGAAATTATGAACAAGCATTGTAGTACACATATTCCCAATAGGTACAATATTCATTTATTTATCACGTTTAGTTCTTAGGATACTGGGAGAACTAAAATGTAGAGATTTCCTTATGCGATATCGATTTTCTTGTCTGTTTTTTGTTTTTTCCATCGACCATTCAGTCATTAATAGCATAAATTATTGAAGAGAATATTTGTAAGTCACACATAAATAACAGAGCCATAGTTTAACAGTTAAAAATTTGTGTACCATGTAGCAAATGCGATTTCAGTCAAATTCCTATACTGAAGTCAATGCTTTCTTTAGAAATGTCTCCAAAAGTCTTCGTTTCAAACAAGTCGGTATGTAATGTTTTACATGCTGCACATACATTTAATTCAGAAGCTGATATTTCAAACGCCTGCACTGTCTGTTTAGTTGTGTATACGCGTAAGAGGTCTACTCTGGAGGATTTAGTGGAATGATGATGGAAGGCTAGCATCAGCAAACAATGTTATCGGCAAATGCTGCACCTCTGTACAGAGGTGGAAATATTGCGTCAGCCAGTGGTGCTCTGTGATATGGTAGATCTGTCGAATTCTGGAGAGGTAACAAACTTACATGGTGAAGTTTCAGCTCTGAAAAAGGCGATAGGTGGCGGTCTATCTGACTGAGTGACGACGTCCCGAGCTAAACCTGTCCTCTCATATGAAAGTGTACTGTAGTATTTGTACATCAGAGGTGGGCATTGACTGTGGAGGCCTCCTTGATGCTATTCTATGCTTCATTGTCGTAATTAGCTACAATGAAATAACTTTTCACAGCATATGACCACGTGTGTTGCGCTGTACAGACATATCATGGGCAAATGCAAAATTTTCTTAACGTTTTCTCCGGCCAGCGGTAAGCTAAATCAAACTAGGCCAGCGTGTCGTGCAGCAGCCAGAATAACAAGTAGGCATAGAGTGGATACTGCAAATAATATGGAACACACCGGAATCTATCGTTTCATCTCGTTCGAGGGAAGAATTTGAATCGTTGATTCAGCACCGTGACTTGACTGAGGAGGTATCATAACGTCAGTCTGACAGCACAGCATAGTATTCCAAGAACAATCAAATGTTCCACAAGAACACCAGTCAGCCCACTGACATGGCAGAAAAGCACCAAAATGAAGGATTGAAAGCTACCGTTGTGAAACCAAGGTGGCAAAGAATATTGATGATCACGGAAAACGAAGACACATTTGTCACCCTCGGCTAGACACAACGTCACTGCCTCAGACGGACAGCAGTATTTAGGCTTTCAAACTCGTACACTATTCATTTACAGTCATCCAGCTGCGAGGCACACCCTGTAATGTGCTGCCTACTATTCACCAGATGACTTCTAACTTCAAGATTGCTACCTGCCTGACCTGTTGAACCTGGCCACTATGAGCTCCTAACATATCATCTGTTAATGTGAAGTCTTGAGAACTTCTACCTCCGGCCTGCTGAAAGCAGAACTGACGACGTTCGTCTATCTGTCAACCTGTTGCTGTGTCTGAGAGATGTACTAAAGGCTGCTGACCCCAATGTACACGCATGAGCAGACACCAACGGTCACGGGCTACCTCTGATGGAGAGACCAAGCCATAACTTTGCAATTGCATCTACATCCTGTGCAGATCTGCTGGAGTTTACTCCGCCACACCTCTTCAAGATCCATGAGAATGCTCTACTAAAAAGGAGTCGATGATCTGGTGGTTGACACCAATATAAGAGCTACACTGACGAAAAAAACGCAGGCACAAAAAATAATCAATGTGGAATAATAAAATTTTGGAAATAGATTTTTCTAGGTAGCATATTTAAGTGATTAAGACTGCAAAATCACAGGTTAACGTAAGTATGAGGTACGCAAATGTGAAGCGCTGGTACATTAATAACCGCGAAAACCGTCAGAATGTTAAACGCAAGGCTGAAAACGTGCTTGCATTGCGTTGTACAGGTGCCATATGTCAGTTTGTGAGCTGGAGTTCTATGCCTCTTTCACTTGGCTGTTTCTGGATGATGCTGGAGTTGACGTCTGATGATGTGCAATATGCACTTGACTGGAGACAGGCCAAGGCAACATGACGGCAATCTGTAGGGAATTTTAGGCTACAACAGCAGTATATGGGTGGGCATTATCCTGTTGGAAAGCCCGCTGAAATGGTGTTCATGAATTGAAGCATAGCAGGTCTAATCACCAGACTGACGTACAAATTGGCAGTCAGGACGGGTGGGATAACCGCGAGAGTGCTCCTACTGTCGTGTAAAATCTCACCCCGCACCGTAACTCCAGGTGTAGGACAAGTGTGTCTAGCACCCAGATTCTCACTAACACGTGGCCAACACTGGCAGTGATGCAGAACTAGCTTTCATCAAAAAACGCAACAGGCTTCCACCTGCCCTCCAGTGAGCTCTTGCTTGACATCACTGAAGCCGCAAATTGTAATGGTTTGGAATCAGTGGAATGCATACTACGGGACGTCTGTCTCAGAGCTGTCCTCGAAGCAACCGATTTGTAACAGTTCGTTGTATCACTATGGTGCCAGCTGCTGCTCAAATTGCTGCCGTACGTGCAGTACGATGCGCCGGAGCCATACTCCGAACTCGACGGTCTTGCTTCTCGGTAGCGCCACGTGGACTCCCGGAGTCCAGCCTTATGAGACAGTACATTCTCGTGACCACCGCTTCTAGCAATCATGTACAGTGACAAGATTCCTGCCAAAACTTTCTGTGATATCGTAGGAGGAACATCCATCTTCTCTTAGCCCTGACCTCGTTCTAACTCAGTGATTTCCTGATAATGGCGACTTTGTCGCCTTAAAGGCATTCTTGACTAATATGAACTCATCACGTTAAATCTCAGTGGTACCTAACCCTCACGACCATTACAGTGTTATTTAAAGCAAACGTGATTTGCAACCTCATAGTGTTGCTACTCTATATAAACGATTTTGGAGACAATCTGAGCAGCCGTCTTCGGTTGTTTGCAGATGACGCTATCGTTTATCGACTAATAAAGTCATCAGAAGATTAAAACAAACTGCAAAACGATTTAGAAATGATATCTGAATGGTGCGAAAAGTGGCAGTTGACCCTAAATAACGAAAAGTGTGAGGTCATCCACATGAATGCTAAAAGGAACTCCTTAATTTCGGTTACACGATAAATCGATGTAATCTAAAAGCCGTAAATTCAAGTAAATACGTAGGTATTACAATTACGAACAACAAACTGGCAGGAACACATAGAAAATGTTGTGGGGAAGGCTAACCAAAGACTGAGTTTTATTGCCAGGACACTTAGAAAATGTAACAGACATAGTAAGGTGACGGCGTACACTACACTTGTCCGTCCTCTTTTAGAATACTGCTTCGCGGTGTGGGATCCTTACCAGATAGGACTGACAGAGTACATCGAAAAATTTCAAAGAAACGAAGCACGTTTTGTGTTATCGCGAAATATGGAAGAGAGTATCACAGAAATGGTACAGGATTTGGGCTGTACATCATTAAAAGAAAGGCGTTTTTCGTTGCGACAGAATCTTCTCACGAAATTCCAATCACCGACTTTCTGAGCCGGCCGTTTTGGCCGAGCGGTGTAGGCGCTTCAGTCTGGAACCGCGCGACCGCTATGGTCGCAGTTTCGAATCCTGCCTCGGGCATGGATGTGTGTGATGTCCTTAGGTTAGTTAGGTTTGAGTAGTTCTAAGTTCTAGGGGACTGATGACCTCAGATGTTAAATCCCATAGCACTCAGAGCCATTTGAACCATTTCGAACCAACTTTCTCCTCCGGAGGCGAAAATATTTTGTTGACAGCGACCTACATAGTGAGGAACTGTCGCCATGATAAAATAAGGGAAATCAGAGCTCGTACGGAAAGATATAGGTGTTCATTCTTTCCCCGCGCTATACGTGATTGGAATAATAGAGACCTGTGAAGGTGTTTGGATAAACCCTCTGCCAGGCACTTGAAAGTGATTTGCCGAGTATCCATGTAGATGTATATGGAGAGCAACTCTTGTGTGACTGGCGCGGAGTCTGAGTCTACATCATCTTCCATATGTAGAAGCACACCTTCCAAATTTCGTTTACGTTGCTCATTTCCTTTTTGGTGCTGTGATTTTTGTTTTTTCTGTCAGTATATGCTGCCTGCTGCACTATATCATAGCATGTGTTACGTAATCAGTCGTGACAGAGATGGTGGCCTCGAAAATCTGATGACGTGGACGAGTAAACGGATTGAAATGTGTGTTCTGCTGATGTTATTTCATTAGTGCATAGAGCGCCAACTGTGCTTCACTACCATACTGCACGCCCCACCATGCTTCAATCCTAAGGGCTTCAGCCCCCGCCTTACAGTTCCATCACATACACAGAGTATAAATCAGAGTTCTCCGACGATATTCTGTGTGTAACTGAAGGTTAGTCTCGAGAACTGCCATATAGATTTTAATGCAGGTTCCACCAATAGACATATTCAATGTATGTTATGTATGTATTTTATTATCACTAGAGAATACAAGTCGACCGGCTAGCGATGCTTAGTGCTATCCTTGCGAAGCACTGACGAATTGTTTGTTAAGAATGAAAGAGACGCACCTGATACAATGTTTACGTTTCAGATGGTATCATAATGGTAAAACTTTAGAAGCTGATACTACTTCTCATAACTAACAATGTAATAATCTGGTGATCTGTTCCTGTAGGATAATTTGTAGGGCTCTAGTTTTCACGACACGGAGGCGAGTGCCAAGAAAATACAGTACACAAACAATCAAAATAGAATAATGCACAGATGAAACACTACACTACTCAATGACAGACAGTGCACCCTTCTTCCCTCCCTTCCGTTAACTGACGACTGTGATAAAAGGAACATGATGACAAAGTTAAAATTGGAAAAATAATATGCCAGACTAACAAGACAGCAAACCCCACATGGCAGGAAAGACGCTAGGAAAGAGAATAATTCATCAGTCAATAACGAAACATCGCAACGAATAGTATTGGCAACACATATGCAAGTGCAAATTCTGCAAGCTTCAGATTTTGTTTCCTATGTAATGAACGCGACGGTGCCTATAGTTGAAGCACCATATTCTGGGCACTGACCACCGCAGTGAGCTACCCATGTGGGCACAGCTCCCGCTGCCGTGAGTCCCTTCCGTGTTCTGACCTATTTCTGCGAGGTAATGACCTAGGCCTGACGTTTGTCACCCTTCGAGAAGCATTCACGTGTCGGAAAAATGTTGCAGATCTACTTCTTCTGCGTAATAAACCTCCAGCAGTACTTACACTTCCTGGCACCAACCAGTCATTGACAGCTGGGCTATGTTATGATGCCTTAATTGTCTTGGACGCTAATGACTACGACGAACCTATGAAGCAACTACCCCCACCATGAGTTGGCCTCTAACCCCCGACTGCTGTCTGGCTGCGCAGGCTCTCGGTAGCCCTGCGCTCTGCCATCACCAAAGGTCTACTCGCCTGGACTGAAGATCAGCCTTGCAGTGCTGGAATCTGGTCACCCGATGCAGCGTGTCGAATCTGTCTCTTGGAGCAGATTTTGGGGCACTGGGTCGCCCTACCGTCACTTTCCCATCTTCACTGGGGTAACAGCAGACGTCGCTGCTGGGCCTCCGCAACACCGACTCAAAGGAAGGCCTCGGCGCTTGTTCGTGACGTCGCGTCAGCTAGGCACGGCGAACGACAGGTCTGTTGCAGGTATACTCATAATGGTGGTGTCTAACACAGGAAAATGTGAAACTATTGGCGGTAGTTGACCAACACACATTGTTATGAGAGATTTCTGCAATCAATTAATTGTGCAATTCATTACACTTCTTAACAAATAGTGTACTCCAGAATTTAAATTTCCACCTGTTTTAAGGATTGACATACAAAAACAACTTCATGGTCCAGCAGCAACAGAATTCGCACTTCTTTACCTTGTTTGTTGATCAGAGGAAGTTACATTTGTATTGGGTTGCTTTTACAAGAAACTGTGAACTTATTGGTGCTCTTCTTTAGGTATCTTGGTTGACTGTGGGGTGAGGAGCACTGAATGTCAATGGAATATCTTGCGGTTGTACACTTTGGGGGAGGGGGTGAGAGACAGAAGAAAAGGCTAAAGAGAGATACTTGTTTTATCAAAAAAAAAAAAATTATAATGTTTCTCCTTTCAGTTGCAAGAGGGGAATATTTATCTTTTCTAATGTGCATGTTTAAAAAAGTTTAAGTTCAGCAGTATTTTCGATGTATGAAGCTATCTTGTTTCCTGTTTTGAATTCCTTTCGTTGAAAACGACTGTAATCTCATGACTGGCAACAATTGGACATTTACACTTGTAAATTAGTTCACATTTCCAGTGACGATGTCAAACGAAAATAAATAAATAAATAAATAAATAAAAGAAACGAGTTCATTGCAATGGGGTTGGGGTAAGTTTCGATAACAAAATGGCTCAAGTAAATATGGTAACTTGAATGTAAAATTTCCGAAGCTTGCAATGGGGCAAAGCATCTTCTCGTATTTTTCTACGTTTGTTCCGCAGGATTCAGTAATACAGAACTATGATCTTCATTTTTAGCTTTCGATAGTAAGAAAATCTTTCATCTAAATAAAACTGCAGAATCCAAAACAATACCAAACGTTTTGTCCAAAAATAAGAGATTTATAGTGATAAGCACGCCCAGGTGTTTCTGCCTGCAACAGACCTGGCGTTCGCCGTGCCTAGCTGACGTGACGTCACCAACAAGCGCAGAGGCCTTCCTTTGAGTCGGTGTTGGCCTCCGTCGCAAGAGACGTCAACGAGGGTCCGACGCATCGCCAGAGGGCCCTTGGTAAGCGCTGGCCCTGACAAGTCGGCGCTGGGAGTCACTCCAGTGCTATTTACTGCATTCACAGAGGTCTCTGAGGTCAACAGCCGTTACCAAAAGGACTGAGTGATTGTTTTTATTGCATGTTGCTGCGCACACTTCAAAACTATTAAAAACTGCCAAATTTTTGCACGATTGTGAAATTTTTACAAGTTGTGTTTGTCTTGGTACGGATTATTGCGTCAGTCACGAGTTGGTCGAAAGCGTGACTATTCTGTAAGCTATTACATATGTACAGAACGACGTTATACCGGGTGATCAAAAAGTCAGTAAAAATTTGAAAACTGAATAAATCACGGAATAATGTAGATAGAGAGGTACAAATTGATACACATGCATCGAATGACATTGGGTTTTATTAGAACCAAAAAAATACAAAAGTTCACAAAATGTCCGACAGATGGCGCTTCACCTGATCAGAATATCAGTAATTAGCACAACAAAGTAAGACAAAGCAAAGGTGATGTTCTTTACAGGAAATTCTCAAGATTTCCACAATCATTCCTCAACAATAGCTGTAGTCGAGGAATAATGTTGTGAACACCACTCTAAAGCATGTCCGGAGTTATGGTGAGGCATTGGCGTCGGTTGTTGTCTTTCAGCATCCCTAGAGATGTCGGTCGATCGCGATACACTTGCGACTTCAAGTAAACCCAAAGCCAATAATAATCACACGGACTGAGGTCTGGGGACCTGGGAAGCCAAGCATGACGAAAGTGGCGGCTGAGCACACGATCATCACCAAACGACGCCCGCAAGAGATCTTTCACGCGCCTAGCTGTATGGGGTGCAGCGCCATCCTTCATAAACATCGTACGTTCCAGCAGGTGTTTATCAGCCAGGCTGGGGATGATGCGATTCTGTAACATATCGGCGTACCTCTCACCCGTCACGGTAGCAGTTACAAAACCAGAATCACAGATTTCCTCGAAGAAAAAAGGCCCGATAATGGTAGATGTGATAAATCCAACCCACACCGTGACTATCGCGTCGTGCAGTAGAGTTTCCACGACAGTTCTAGGATTTTCAGTAGCCCAAATTCTGCAGTTGTGGGCGTTGATAGACCCTCGGAGCGTGAAATCAGCTTCGTCGGTCCACAACACGTTACTCAACCAATCGTCATCTTCCGCTATCTTTTGAAAAGCCCACAACGCAAATACCCTCCGCTTCACTAAATCGCCAGGTAACAGTTCATGATGCCGATGGATTTTGTACGGATAGCATCGGAGGGTACGCCGCAGTGCCAACCAAACAGTAGTGTATGGAATGCCGGTGCGACATGCGACTGCACGAGCGCTGACTTCCCAGTGCATAGACGAACCCACTACAGTCTCCATTTGTTCCTGAACTGTCTCAGCAGCATTACGCCTTGTGATCGGTCGGCCACTACGAGGTCTATCGTCTAAACAACCCGTGGCTTCGAACTTCGAAATCATTCTCGTCACAGCTGCATTTGTCAACGGACCTTTACCCGTTCTAATCCCCTTCCTATGGCGATAGGATCGTAACGCTGAACTAGCACTTTCCCCATTCTGGTAATACAGCTTCACTAAAAGCGCCTTTTCAGGTAACGTCAACATGCTGCAACTGCTGGCGCATCTGACTCTCTCACTACAGCTCCTTTTATACACGATTGTCATACGTAGTCACTGATGTTTTGCTGTCCAGCGCCATCTGTCGGACATTTTGTGAACTTTTTTTTATTATTCTAATAAAACCCCATGTCATTCCAAGCATTTGTGTCAATTTTTACCTCTCTATCTACATTATTCCGTGGTTTATTAAGTTTTCAAATTTATACTGACTTTTTGATCACTTGGTACTTGTCGGTACTCGCATTGTGTCGTTTTTTAAATATTTTTTTTTCAGTCAAGCAAGTGCTACTTCTATTCATTATCTATTCAGCAAAGCTTCAACAATTGAAACTAGAATTATATATTATGTTGCGAATTGTGTTGTAACATATTTAGAGGCCGCAGACAATAACGGAACATTTAAATCTCATGATCCTGACAGGAGAGCAAACCGCGATGTAATTTACGGAGCAGTGTAGCCACTCCCACTCTCTGCACTGGACAGCAGGAGGCAGCCTCTTATCTGTGTGTTTACTTTATTACAGCCGTATTAATCATCAATTCATTTCCTTCGAGTCATTGGGCACTCGTATTTTTCCTAGCGCGTTTCTCTAAGGAGCAGTTCATACAGAAATGGGGTGACACGGACGGCAGGTGTAGGCGAGTCATAGACATGGCGCAGACGGGACGTTAGTACACTCCTGGAAATGGAAAAAAGAACACATTGACACCGGTGTGTTAGACCCACCATACATGCTCCGGACACTGCGAGAGGGCTGTACAAGCAATGATCACACGCACGGCACAGCGGACACACCAGGAACCGCGGTGTTGGCCGTCGAATGGCGCTAGCTGCGCAGCATTTGTGCACCGCCGCCGTCAGTGTCAGCCAGTTTGCCGTGGCATACGGAGCTCCATCGCAGTCTTTAACACTGGTAGCATGCCGCGACAGCGTGGACGTGAACCGTATGTGCAGTTGACGGACTTTGAGCGAGGGCGTATAGTAGGCATGCGGGAGGCCGGGTGGACGTACCGCCGAATTGTTCAACACGTGGGGCGTGAGGTCTCCACAGTACATCGATGTTGTCGCCAGTGGTCGGCG
Source organism: Schistocerca gregaria (assembly GCF_023897955.1). Classification (NCBI taxonomy): domain Eukaryota; kingdom Metazoa; phylum Arthropoda; class Insecta; order Orthoptera; family Acrididae; genus Schistocerca; species Schistocerca gregaria. The sequence continues at coordinate 522,205,945 of NC_064922.1, read as the reverse complement.
GAAGATGCACGTGCCCGTCGACCTGGGACCGGACCGCAGCGACGCACGGATGCACGCCAAGACCGTAGGATCCTACGCAGTGCCGTAGGGGACCGCACCGCCATTTCCCAGCAAATTAGGGACACTGTTGCTCCTGGGGTATCGGCGAGGACCATTCGCAACCGTCTCCATGAAGCTGGGCTACGGTCCCGCACACCGTTACGCCGTCTTCCGCTCACGCCCCAACATCGTGCAGCCCGCCTCCAGTGGTGTCGCGACAGGCGTGAATGGAGGGACGAATGGAGACGTGTCGTCTTCAGCGATGAGAGTCGCTTCTGCCTCGGTGCCAATGACAGTCGTATGCGTGTTTGGCGCCGTGCAGGTGAGCGCCACAATCAGGACTGCATACGACCGAGGCACACAGGGCCAACACCCGGCATCATGGTGTGGGGAGCGATCTCCTACACTGGCCGTACACCTCTGGTGATCGTCGAGGGGACACTGAATAGTGCACGGTACATCCAAACCGTCATCGAACCCATCGTTCTACCATTCCTAGACCGGCAAGGGAACTTGCTGTTCCAACAGGACAATGCACGTCCGCATGTATCCCGTGCCACCCAACGTGCTCTAGAAGGTGAAAGTCAACTACCCTGTCCAGCAAGATCTCCGGATCTGTCCCCCATTGAGCATGTTTGGGACTGGATGAAGCGTCGTCTCACGCGGTCTGCACGTCCAGCACGAACGCTGGTCCAACTGAGGCGCCAGGTGGAAATGGCATGGCAAGCCGTTCCACAGGGCTACATCTAGCACCTCTACGATCGTCTCCATGGGAGAATAGCAGCCTGCATTGCTGCGAAAGGTGGATATACACTGTACTAGTGCCGACATTGTGCATGCTCTGTTGCCTGTGTCTATGTGCCTGTGGTTCTGTCAGTGTGATCATGTGATGTATCTGACCCCAGGAATGTGTCAATAAAGTTTCCCCTTCCTGGGACAATGAATTCAAGGTGTTCTTATTTCAATTTCCAGGAGTGTATTTCACACTGAACTGGCGCTGTCAGACAGACGCGGAACGGTCGCGCTACAAATGGATCAGAGTAGGTCATCTTCGTCAGAGAATGATACTGATGCATAGGTCCGTTCTGTAACTTGTATATGCTGCGCTGCGAAGAAGACATTGGGTACATGTATTATGGTTGAAAAAAGGGAAGGAATATGATACATTCGACGTAACTAAAAAGCTATACATGTATCCCGAACGTTTCCAGCACTCCTACAGACTGCCTCAAAAGTGTCCCTATATTCCATTAGACAAAATGAAGGAGAGTGTTCAGAGATAAACGAGAAACTGAAATGCTTTTATCACAATTCCTATTTTTCACACGATTTTCCAATAGAAATCTAAATATTGCAGATTTCGTGAGATGTTCAAAACATCCTAAATATGATCATCTTTAAATATTTCACTGCTGCAGATCAAAAGTTTCTTGTTACATTGAACAGTTTTGTACCACGTGGTAGACATATTGCCTCTATAGAGAGGAGCAAAATATCCTTTCACCCAGAAAACTGGATTCCAGCCATTGCCAGCGCCAAGGACAAGGGATTCCTTTAGTGCACTATCACACTTGAGGAATTTAGGGATCTTAGCGCACTAGACCACGGGCTCCACAGAAGCACATCCAAAATAACAGAGTATGTCTGGTTACACAATTCATATTGTCCTAAAGTCAAAGAAAAGTCGTAACATCTAACAACTGTGGATTCGTCAAAGCACAGCAAAAAAGCCGAGATCTGCTGGAAAAAGGAATCTGCCGCTATATACCATTAGAGTTTTCCCTGTCCTGTGTGACAAAATTCTGGCAGATAGAACTGCCAAGAAGATAAAACGGAATCCTTATCAGAAAGTACCAAATGAATAGCAGATTTCACGTCTGCTTAATAAAACTCATTGACTTAGGACAGAAAATGTAATGCTGACTACACGTTTAGTGTAACCGCAACAGAAATACTGCTAAATTTTCGTGCATTGTCTATTACTGCTTGTGCAGATTTGTGTTGCAGTAAACATGACGTATTTTGACCTGTGTTCTTGTGTTTTCTGAAAACGAGGTTTCTGTTTCAGCAGTAAGTAACAGAGAAAAACTAATGTTTCAGCAGAACAACGTTGTAACTGTACAGATCCAACGTTGTTCGTCGAGGAAAATAAAAAGGCAGTGCTATTTTTCCAAAGATAACATACGGAATTGTGTAATAATGGGTAACAAAAATATGCAAAATGGCGTTTTATCTCGTATACACTGCATGCATCAAGAAAGCCTAAATATGTAGACATAAAATAGGTAAGAAATAGCTGAGCATAACACATCCATAACACAGAATACTTTAGGTATATCAACAACAGAATGCCATTTCTCATTCATTACTCGCTGGAACACTAGTCGTTTGTTCTATAGCATTTGAACGGAAACAGTTATTCGATGTTTTGTGACTGAAACTGTTAGTGTAGACAGGAAAAATTTACATGTATAATATAGAGCTAACTCTGCTGTTAAATCTGCGATTGTCTATCTTTAGCTTTAAAATGAAAACAACTCTTAATGTGTATCACCTTAAAATGCGGTTCTGACCTCATAAACCACATACGAAAGAGAAACGTAAGCCAAAATCCACATACCGTGAGGCGATAACATCGAGTGTCGTGCGTCGTAGCTCGTCGCGGCCAAACGTCAAAATATTTCACTTATTCTATCGGACTGCAAAGAGGTATCGCTCTCCTTATACCATTGAAATAATTTCGATACGGTAGCTATATTTCTTGCACAGCAACCTATGTCCTGAATCTCACCAAACATAAACTGGCCAGAGACTACATTCTTCACTGCAAACTTTTAAAAATATGCCCGATGGTTTACTTATTTGGGAAGTATCACAATAGCTATTGTTAGTAAAGAAAATAAAAACACTTCACTATCAGGCTGAAATCTCACACTACTAGATGCTTTAAAGTCAGTTTTTTTTTACGGAATAGGTTTCTCAAAATCGAATGAAAATGACTGAATGGCGGAGACCTCACAAACCCCAAACAGTGTGTTTTAATTTCTTTTTACACGAAAAATAAAAGTTTTACTGAGAAGCTAACTACAGAGATTGAGTAGCTTTGCTTCATTTACATAAAACTCTTTTTTTTTTTTCGAGGCACATAGGATTACTTCTTGATCTGTATGTTGAGCAAGCGGTAAAGGAAGCAAAAGAAAAACTAAAGCCAAGGGAGAAGAGGTAAAACTTTGAGGTTACCAGTGACATAGTAATTTTGTTAAGGGACTTGGAAAAGAAGTTGAACGGAATGAACTGCGCCTTGAAAAGAGGATATAAGATTAACATCAACAAAAGTAAAACGAGGAGAATGGAATGTAGTCGTCTTAAGTCAGATGATGCTGAGGGAATTAGACTGGGAAATGAAACGAAGTACTATTGAGTTTTGCTATTTGGGAAGCAAAGTAACAGATGATGGTCGAAGAGAGGATATAAAATGTAAACTGGCAATGGGAAGAAAAGCGCTTCTGAAGAAGAGAAATATGTTAACATTGAGTATAGATTTAAGTGTCAGGAAGCCCTTTCTGAAAGTATTTGTATGGAGTGTAGCCATGAGTGGAAGTGAAACAAGGGCGATAAACAGTTTAGACAAGAAGAAAACAGATGTTTTTGAACTGTGGTGCTACAGAAGAATGCTAAAGATTAGATGAGTGAAGAACAGTACGTAACTAATGAAGAGCTACTGAAAAGAAATGCGGAGAAGAGAAATATGTGGTACAACCTGACTAGAAGAAGGGATTAGCTGGTAGGACACTCTGAGCCATCGAGGGATAACAGATTTAGTACTGGAGGGAAGCACGGGAATAAAAATCGTAGAGAGAGACTGTAAGGGGTCAACCGCCCTTACGTTCAAATGGTTCAAATGGCTCTGAGCACTATGGGACTTAACAGCTGACGTCATCAGTCCCCTAGAACTTAGAACTACTTAAACCTAACTGACCTAAGGACGTCACACACATCCATGCCCGAGGCAGGATTCGAACCTGCGACCGTAGCGGTTGCGCGGTTCCAGACTGAAGTGTCTAGAACCTCTAGGCCACTCCGGCCGGCGCTCCTTACGTATTGAGGACAATATAACTTTGCCTCGCTCAGGTGGCAGTAGGTACTATCGATAATAGAGTGGAAAGTGCGCTGTAGGTAGTCAGTGTTGAGACTCCGGGAAAGTAATCTGTTGGCTGCTAAGCGAGCATGGCGGATTTTGGCAGAACGGCCGACCGCGTTTAAAATTGTTTAACGGCTGTGTGGGTCACCCAAAAACGTGGACCAGAACTCCAGCAAATACGCAAAAGGCGTTACTTGAGTGATTTTTTGGTGTGTTTAAGTGCTCATTTGTGCACCGTCATTACGCGACAACCGCGCCGGACACCCACGATTTGGATTGCAGTGACGATTGTGTATTCAGTGCCACATGAAGAACACTGGCGTGTGACCGACATTAATAGGTGACCTGTGATGAGTTAACCGTTATTACTTTGTCAGACGAAGGGAGTAACTGCCTTATTCGTGCTGTTTAGACAAAAGATATAGAACATTAATAACAAAGTATACACTGATTATTGCTACCTGACATCCCAATTAGCTTTATTGGATTTGGTACGAAACAACTCCCGTGCAAATATTGACCGATCAGCCTTTATCAGTTGCACACGGACAAACTATTTTAAGCTTTTAGGCTATAATCCATTAGTCAGTAACGATGGGTTTAATAGAGAGTGTTTCAAGACCACGAGATGAATGCAGTTAAGCAGATTTAGAATGATGTAGTTTGCAGTAGTTACTCGTAGATGAAGAGGCTTGAACAGGACAGAGTAGCATGGAGAACTGGACTGTCCTTGGACTGTCTTTGGACTGAAGACCACAACAACAACAACAACAACAGGATGGATTCAGATTAATAAAAACAGCAGCGCGCCACTTGAAATCTCCGCCACGCGTCGCTTTTGTGCTCCATTCGAACGTGGTGTGTACCAATGAGCGGTGCGTTTCCGCCACGTCACCTCTGTGTGCTGTGCTTCATCTGTTAACAGGGAGGTGAAGTAAAACAGTGCCACGTTCCTGGCGTTCGCACCACACCATTTCTGTGTGAATTGGGGCCTAAGGTGTCTCAGGTCCTCTGTAAAGTGGGAACGATAGTGAAAAATTGTGAATGTCGAAAGTACGTTGTTGGCTCTGAGCACTATGGGACTCAACTGCTGTGGTTATCAGTCCCCTAGAACTTAGAACTACTTAAACCTAACTAACCTAAGGACATCACACACATCCATGCCCGAGGCAGGATTCGAACCTGCGACCGTAGCAGTCGCACGGTTCCAGACTGCCGGCCTAGAACCGCGAGACCACCGCGGCCGGCAGTACGTTGTTGTAAGCACGTCTAGCTAGAGGAACCTACTATTACAACACGATGATTCGGTTTTAAAACTCATAACTGTAGAAGGAGATGCGCAAGGCGTAACGAAAATGCTACAACAAGAACGCTACGTGAAATGACGTCCACTAGGTTACAACAAGCAGCTGATTTTGAAGTACCCAACATTTTCAGTATATTCAGTCACTGAGTCTGCGGATTCATTACACCAGGTGTTACATTTACAAATAGGACCGACAAATTAACTATTAAAATCTGAATAGTATACATTCAATATTGTTGCTACTCATACTTATTACAAAATACTTGTTACTGGTTAGCTACTTTCGTTTCTAAACGTCATTATATATCAATGTTCTTTTTTCTTCGTTTTTTTTTTTTTTAAATTTTTACTATCATCACAAATCACACTTTGATATATTTTTGTTGGTTCTTGTCTGAAAAGGTGCTACGGTGTACGTCTTTTCCACTACACAATCAGAAAATTAGAAAATACATTACATTATCGGTAATGTGAACTCATATGAATAGCATAACGAGTGGCTATGGAAAAGAACATATCTATCCATTCGACTTCGATAAAAGTTTAATCTTGCTGTCGAACTGAAGACTCTGTAAGAAACGTAGGTAGCTCGAACTAAGTACTTGAAATTGGAGACGCACACCTCACGCCCGAGTCCCTCACACCATTAATTGCTCGGCAACGGCATCTAAATTCACACAGGACACAGCAGAGTGTGAAACGTATCTGGGAGTGACGGGTTGGGAGGCCTACGAATACTGCTGGTTGACTCAATCCGAAACGTGAAGATGCTCCTTGCGGGGAGGTAAACGTGGCGAGTGACGATATATACTCGCTACTCCATGCCAGTACCGCCATGCTCCGCTGAGAGTAAGTAACTGGAGGAATACGAGAACTACCAAGTTGGTACAAACATGCGGGAAAAAAGAAAGTGAATAAATGTTCCTGTTACCCCGTATCAGCCTAGGGTAATGAATTAAACAATGCGACTTGGCCCAAGATGGGCACGAACTACGAGTAGCGAGGGAAACATGAGAGTAACAAAACGTTTCAGACAGTAATGATTCAAATGGTTAAATAGCTCTAAGCACATGGCACTTAACATCTGAGGTCATCAGTCCCCTAGACTTCTAACTACTTCAACCTAACTAACCTAAAGACATTACACACACCCATGCCCGAGGCAGGATTCGAACCTGCGACCACAGCAGCCACGTGCTTCCGGACTGAAGCGCCTAGAGCCGCTCGACCACCGCGGCCGGCCCAGACAGTAATGAAATTGTACTTCGAACCTCAGAGCACATTAGTTACTTTGTAACGAATGCATACTGTTTTCCTCACTTATTTGTTCCAAGAGCAGAGATGTCTGTTAGAGGTCCGGGTCATTAAACATTGGTGATCCTTATCAGCCAAATATCGCAGCAGGCACGAAATGGAGCAGAAGGGATCACAATATGGAATATTTGGAAGGAGATTAACAGTTCTGGCATTCGCCTGATAACAAAGGAAACGTCCTGAAATCCTTGACTTCAACTGGGGCATTTATTTGAGGGACAAAGTTATCAGTCAGTAAACGCCTGCCCTCAACTCCTGACTCATTAAAGAATCGAACTCCTATGTATGAAAGAGCTTCAGACGTCTGACTACTTCACAAATGATTTAATGTCTTAAATATGTAATGTTAAGCATGGAAGTGAGAAAAACTTAGAAAATGTTTGAAATTACGATAGAAGTTTACTGGTAGTTGCTAAGTGTTATCATTATCAAACATTGGATGAATATAGTCTCGGAAATTTGATCGTTGTTTTACCCAAAATATAGTTTTGCACGCATCTCCTGAACTATGTGACGCAGAATTATAATTTTGCAGGTACATTCATAGGTATTCGTGGATACTGTCTGAAAAATGTGTTGCGAGGTGACTTAGTAGTAAATAAGTAATACACTAAAATTTTGTGCCTAATGTTGAAGTTTTACTGCATGAACAGCGAAAATGTAGTTAACGACAAACTTTTTTCTTTTTATTATTTTGAAGGGGCTGTCAGCGACAGCAAGTTTCATAAAGGTTTGAAATTATCCCCGGAGTTTGTTGGGAGTCGCCAAGCGTTCTCTTTCTCAAATAGTGTATGAATAATAGTGTGATTAATTTGAATGTCATAAGTTGCACTGCCTCAAGACAGTTGCTGAATTACATTTGACTTGTTTTCAACCTTCAACGTAAAATTATAACTCTTAATAAGTACATCGTGATAGGATATCAAATTTTTAAATTCCAGTACTAATCACGCGAAATATTGAAAGACAAATTTTTGTTGCCCCTGACGCCGTTAGACAGGCGGTCTGCAACTGGTATCCTGCGCCATGAACAGGGTTAACCGTTCAGTAAGATACAGGCCGGCGCAGATAAAAGTAGCCCGTGTAAGTATAAAGGAAATCGAGCGAAATTACAGAAACGAAGAACTGAAATTGTCTTACTGTCTATTCACAATGAAAAATAAAGTGAAAAGTACATTTATAAAAGATGTTGAAAGTCATCCCTGCAACATTAATACACAGCTGCGCACGTCTAAACGTATTCAGATGGACCACACATAAAGTTCAGATGTCGGTGGCGCCAACTTCGCGTCTCATACTGTCTTTCAGTTCCTGTACCGTGTATGGATTTGTTTCATAGACATTGTCCTTCAAGTGTTCGCACAGGAAAAAATCACAAATTGTTAGATCCGGCGAACTTGGTGCTCATAAATGTTTCTGACAGTTCGTTCGTAAGAGAAGACAGCGTGGACTCGTTCCAGGGATATCTTGATGTATGGCATGTTGCCCCATCTCGCTGGAATAAGCAGTATTGTCTTTCACATTCAGTGAGTTGAGGACAAAGTGAATCAAAAATTTCCATTTGAGGGTAGTGTCAAACAATATCGGTCCAATGATGCGCGTTCCTGTTACGGCGCACCAAACGCCGATTTTTTCATCATGGGGTGGTTGCTGACACACAATGTTAGGATTCTCAGTTGCCCGGTACCTCGTGTTCTGTAAACTGACATGACGGGCAAGATGAAACCATACTTCATCACTCATGATGTAATGGAAAGGGTCTAAGAAACCACTATTGATGTTATTTAAAAGACACATGCAGTAATTTGCACGTTCCCGGCTGTTATCCTCCAATAACTGTTGCACAACCGTCACCCGTGTAGGCCTCAAATTAAGACTTTTCAATATCTACAGGAAACTCCTTCTTACCTGCGCCTGTTGAATCAGTTAACGAGTAGACTTGTTTGGGCTCTGAATAATTCTTCGGCGAATGTCTGCAATAACTTCTGGTGTATGACCTGAAGGAATTCTTTGTCGTTGTGCATTTTGCACAGATCTGTAGATGCACCAATTTTTATACGGATTCTGTATTGCTCTCTTTGCCGGAACTCCTCTATCCAGATACTTGACCCGGGAAACTTCGTGAGTTTCCTTAGTCGAACGTGTTTGTCACATATGATTCCACGACTTGAATTCCTCCTTCTATCAAGAAAGTCATTTTACAGACCACAAAGAGAAACCTCTAACTTCACTGATGAAACAAACTGACACAACTTTGAAATATAGAAAGATCTTGATCGCACAGTTCTTTATGAAGCGTTACGCATTTCAAAATTTCATCGTCAGACATGTCTTCGTGCATCTACATTAAGAGAGTTGTTGTATACTTCTTATATTATATCTTTACATTTTCAGTATAAAGTAAAGAAAAATTGAAATATTGTTGACTGTCATCTAGGCTTACCTAAACAGTTATATTGTATGTCAACCATTGTTCGTTCGACTAGTGTAACGATTACAGTTGGTCATACTCACGTAACATTTCTTTTTGTGATGATTTCAAACTGATAACAGCTGGACAGTTACACGATCTAACATTAAGTTAGAGTATATAAAAAAAGGGAAAAAGGTGCCCCCTTTTATCGTATAATAGTTCTTTCATTTGAAGTTATTGCCACTGATCTGTACTCAACTAAATGATTTATTATGTCATTTATTACATGTTGGTCTTTTGTAATTTGACTACTTTTGTGATCCTTATATATATTTTATTTTGAAATGGTTGTGAATTTATTCCTGCATACCTATATTTTACTTAGACTCATATCTTTTTTACGTTTTTATTCTACCATACCATGTATTGGTTGCAACTGTCTTCTGTTTTGACTATTGACTGAAGACTATCACTGTAATGCTTTTTACCATGTTACCAAATGACGCACTTTTCATGCTGTTAGTATAAGTTTCTCTTCCATAAAAGTGGCATAAATGTTTTTTGTCAAATTTTTTAACGAGGTGCTGACATGTACTTAATTGCAGTGTACAGAAGTTTGTAAAGTTACTCTATGACTTACTTTCTATGGTCAATGCTGGGGCCACCTACTGGCCTTCGTTTATCTTTTTGACAGTTCAGTTGCCACACTCAGTTTCACACTGGTTCATTTGTAATACACGGCAATGTTTTTGGATATTTGTGGTATGTTCCTATGGGACCTAACTGCTGAAGTCATCGGTTCCCAGGCTTACACACTACTTAAACTAACTTACGCTAAGGATAAAACACACAAACCCCTGCCGGGGGGAGGACTCGACCGTTCGACAGGGGGAACCGCAGGAACCGTGGCAAAGCGCACCAGACCGCGCGGCACACGGCACTGTCAAATATGCCTACAGGAAATGAGATTTGTATTGTATTCAGTCTATATGCCCACTTCCGTGAGCTTTGTACTTAAGTTTGATTTTTTAATGTACGATACTATTTGAAATTACTGTATATTACAATACTTAGATGCACACTTGCGTATACTTTTTGTCACTAATTTCTTGTACACTTCATTCCACAGCTTCAGCTTGGCGATGATATTTTGAATCGCGTAACACTTAGTAAAGAACTGTGCGATCAAGACCTTCCTATACTTCAAAGTTGTGCCAAATCTGAACGGTCGCCTGTCTCTACTATGGAGGTATTTCTACATCAAGTAATGGAAAAAAATGGCACTGAGCACTATAGGACTCAACATCTGAGGTCATCAGTCCCCTAGAACTTAGAACTACTTAAACCTAACTAACCTAAGGACATCACACACATCCATGTCCGAGGCAGCATTCGAACCTGCGACCGTAGCAGTCACGCAGTTCCGGACTGAAGTGCCTAGAACCGCACGACCATCGCGGCCGGCGATATGATGTAAATAAACTGAAATGCTGAGAAAATAATGCTAACAATCAATTATTACTTAAAACTGTCCATTGTTGTAGTTGTTTATTCTACTTGAAGAGTCGACATATTGCATTTGCATTCAAATGGGAGGAGGGCTGCTTTTAACTGTTCCATCCAGTAGTTTGTCACAGACAAAAGTTTTAATTTAGTATGTGCATTTGTTGTGCGTGTGTTGTGTGTGCGAGTTGTGAATGTATACCACAGTACTATTTACAAAGTAAAATACCTTGTGAGAGGTCTTACAAGAAGGTTTTCACAGAGGATACAGTTAAATGACACTATGAGAAATTAGTTGATTAGTACAAAAATGAAAAATGCAACTGATTTATGAAAGTCGTGTCATTTATTTGTGTACAAGATGCAACCTGTCTTCAGCAAGGTTTTACTAATGTATCTTGAGGATAGGCGCTGCGGCGGCATAGGACACCGGAGCAGCGATGGCAGGGGCAGCAACAGCCAGCGGGGCGGCAGGCAGAGCGGGAGCCACAGCCACAGCGGGGGCGGCAGCGATGGCGGGGGCGGCCAAGGCCACGGGGGCGGCGATGGCGGGGGCGGCGATGGCAGCAGGCGCGATTGCAGGGGCGGCGATGGCAGCCGGCGCGATGGCTGCGCCTCGCAGGAAGCCGGCAGACGCCGCGGCGAACAGCAGTGGCAGGATCACCTGCGAGCAAACGACATACGTCGGCGTAATGTCGACTGAAGCAAAGCTGCGTGTTCCTTACAGCTGATAGCGTTTCATGACATTTCTACAGGTAGCGTAGTAAGTTGGTGCATTACGTTCATAGAGGTTTTGTATTGCAGTTTGGTATTTCAGTTGCTATGGATTTATTTATCGATTATCAGTTTTTATTTGTAGTTCAGTGTTACTGTGTTTTTGGCATTTTTTCATCTAGAAATAGTGGGTGGAGGTGTAGACACCAGAAAATAGAGTGACACGTGGAGGAATTGGAACATTTCCGCATATCCTTCTGTTTGAGTTAAGTAGAGGGATGACAGGAGCGAAGGCAGCTAGAAACATTTGCGCCGTGTATGAGGATAATGTCACTGGACACAGCACGGCAAGAAAATGCTTTTTTTCGTTTTAGGCTCAAAATGCTTCAAATGGCTCTGAGCACTATGGGACTTAACATCTGTGGTCATCAGTCCCCTAGAACTTAGAACTACTTAAACTTAACTAACCTAAGGACATCACACACATCCATGCCCGAGGCAGGATTCGAACCTGCGACCGCAGCGGTCACGCGGTTCCAGACTGAAGTGCCTAGAACCGCACGGTCACACCGGCCGGCTTTTCGTTTTAGGGAGGATAGTTTTAACATTAGTGACTCTCCATATACCGGAAGACTTATAGGGTTTTGCTGAGGATCGTTTAACCGCATTAATCCACAATGGTCTACTGGCAGATGTAATGAACTCTGATCAGTGCACCACTGTGACACATTTACATGCAGTGGGGAAGATTCAAAAATAGGCTGTATGGGTTCTGCATGTTCTACGCTAAAATCACAAAAATCAGGGGTTGGCCATGTGTGCATTCTGTTTGCTCGTCATGAATTGACTCGTGAACAGTGCTGACCATTCCTATCCTGTATCGCTTCTGGTAACGGGAAATGATGTCTTCATGCCAACATACGGTAAAGAAAGGAATGGTTGAGCCCAAACAAAGCATCAACTACCCGTACAAAGTCATTCGCCCATTTACAAAAGATAATGTTATGCATCTGGTGGAACAGCGACGGTGTGGAGTACTACGAAATGATTCCTCCAGCTGAAACCATCACTGCTGACACTTATTGTTCGCAAGTGAGACGTCTTGCAGACGCAATCCCAGGACGACGACCAAGAAGACAGCGTGGAGAGATGCTAATCCACGATAACGCCAGCCTCCATTCTGCTAGTCTGACAAAAAACACTATTCATAAGTTGGTTTGGTAACTCATTCCGCACCCACCTTACTCTCCTGATCTTTCGCCTTCAGTTTATCACCTTTCCCCCTCCCTATCAAACAACCTTCAAGAAACTTCCTTTCCGCATGAAAATGCGCTACGAACTTGGTTCGACGAGTTTTTCGCCTCAAAATCATGTGATTTCTACAACTGCGAAATCGAAAACTTTCCTCATTTTTGGCAGACTTTTGTAAATAGTGAAGGAGAATATATTGTTGATGACTAAAGTCTCTGTTATCCGCATATTGTGGAAAAACGCTACGAACTTCTGAATCAACCCAATATGATTGCCTTTGGCAGACTCGATACGTAATGAAGATATTACTTCAGCAGCAAACAACGTTTATTTCAGGCGATTGATACATTCTGGTCAAGAACGATATTGGGAAATATCTTTACTTTTTCCATGTTGGAATGACTCTATGAGTTCTACATATGCATCTGTACTGCATAAGGTGCCTTTCGGTATGTGATGTGGCGGCGGGTATCTCTGACACCTTATCTTCTCCCCCCCCCCCCCCCCACTCCTTTCACTTACAAATGGCGCATGGAAAGAATTACATTCTGTACAGCTCCATGTGAGCTCCAATTTTCTATTTTTACCGTAATGATCCCTTCGCAACGCATATGTGAGGGGAAGTTACATGTTTACATGTTGTCCGACGTTTCCCGGAAGTACGCTCTCGGAATTTCAATAGTAAGCTTCAAATGGGTCTGAGCACTGTGCGACTTAACATCTGAGTCCCCTAGAACTTAGAACTACTTAAACCTAACTAACCTAAGGACATCACACACATCCATACCCGAGGAGTATTAGAACTGCGACCGTAGCAGTCGCACGGTTCCGGACTGAAGCGCCTACAACCGCTCGGTCACCGCGGCTGGCTCAACAGTTAGCCTCTCCGTGTCGCACAAACGTTCTCCTGCAGCATCTACCACTGGAGGTTATTGATCATCTTCGTAACGCTCTTGCGCTGATTAAACTATCCTGTGACGATATTTGCCACACCTCTTTGGATCTCATCTGTTAATCCTACTTGGTAGTGGTCCGATATTGATGAACAAAACTCAAGAATCTACAGAAGACGTATTTTGTAAGCTACTTGTTACACTAACGAATTACATTTTCTTAAGATTCTCCCAGCAAATCTCAGATTGGCGTCTGCTTTTCCTACTATATGTTTTATATGCCTGTTTCGCCGTAGGCTCCTTCAAGTGCTGGAGCCTTGGTATTATACCGTAGTTATTGTTTCCAGTGATATTTTACCTACAGTGTAATCGAACAATTGTGGATCTCTTCGCCTCTTTATGTGGAATACGTTACATTTACAAAAATTCTTGTGAATAGTAGTGGTCAGCGAATTATCGCTGAGCAATTATTTACTGGCGCTGTTTATTCAGAAACCACTCTTCGTTTCATCACAAGATAGCAAGTTATTCATTTGTTTTCCATTAGTGTTTACTGACGTTCTTCACGAGTTACGTCACATATAACACTAATGTTGGGAAGTTGTTTGGAGACGTTAGTTGTCTCCAGCCTGCATTGTGTTTTGTCGTACTACAGCATGTCTGATAAGGATAGCGACTGAAGTTACTGTAACAAATTTGTTGAAGATTATGTACAGTGGGTTAATATTCAATTCCTGGAATATGTGCTAGCAGGGCTTAATGGAGGAAGATTATAATGAAGCCAGGGGAAGCCAAATTTTGTTTAGCAGCTGCCCGTTCACATTTAGGAAAGCGAGATTGGACACATGGTGATGTAACGATGATCTTTGTTTGGACCCAGTAGACATGAAGCCTCAAATGTTCAAATAATTCGGCATAAATTTGACCGTTTTTTTTTTAGTTAGCAGTTACATATTATTTGTTGACAGCACCTTTTAGGTTAAAGTAAACCATGAGCAACAGATCAGTTCATGATTTGATCATGCAGTCTGTTTTCGGTCGAGAAGTAGCGCTTCGGCCGGCCGGAGTGGCCGTGCGGTTCTGGGCGCTACAGTCTGGAACCGAGCGACCGCTACGGTCGCAGCTTCGAATCCTGCCTCGGGCATGGATGTGTGTGATGTCCTTAGGTTAGTTAGGTTTAATTAGTTCTAAGTTCTAGGCGACTGATGACCTCAGAAGTTAACTCGCATAGTGCTCAGAGCCATTTGAAGCCAAGTAGCGCTTAGGTGTCAGCGTAGTACCTTTTGATTTCTGATTTTTTATTCTAAAATCTAAGTTTCGTCGGTGGTTACCAGTCTGTATAAAAAGAAATCCAATAATTTTTGGCAAATCGTAACATGGTGTTGCTTCTGCTCGCTAGACAAAATCTTACCTTCTTCCCTCTCATCAACGGCGTTTACAAATCATTTTACATATTTGTTTTCACTAGAAGTTCTGTCTTGTGCTATCAAATGTACGCCTATCAAGCGATCACAGTACATAAGTTTTCACAATTTTTCCCCAGGGATGGATTGTTGTTCGACGTACATTATTCAGCTTCCACGTTCCCCTGGTCATCTTTGAATTTTTTTATGCTAACGCCTCGTCGCTGTATGACTCACAAATCCTGTCAAAAGTCCACGTAACGGATTGGTTCATTTTGAAACAAATTTTACGGCACAATGTTGATCAATAGTTACCCGCCAGGTTAGCCGAGGGTGCTAATGCGCTGTTTGCTGGACTCGGGTGGACGGGCCAGCCCCGGATCGAATCCAGACTGGATGTGGTTTTTAGGTGATTTTCCACATCCCACTAGGTGAATACCGGGCTGGTCCCCATGTCCCGCATCAGTAACACGACTCGCAGACACTTGAAAACGTTCGCACTGTTTCGTGGTTTACACTAGATGCAGACAGCTGGGCTACACTAATTACATCGCGGAGGATGCGGGGTGGTGACAGGAATTGGCATCCGGCCACACTCCGATAGTAACATCGCCAAATCCATCGTAACACGGACGACCCCGCGGTGTAGTGGGACAAAGGCCCAGGGAAATGATGAATGTTAGTCAATAGATCGCAGTACCTCGATTCTGGACGATAGCAGTAGACGCACTTTTACTTCAGACTTGACCTCCAGGAATTTGGAGGCAATTGAACACTCTCTTCTACAATCTGTACAGCGAGCCAAGAGCCCCGACAGCTGCCAGCGATTTCATCAGCTTCCAACCGCGAAAGGCAAAAGGGGCTGGCATTACCAAAGCCACATTATCGAAAACAATACCACTTATTAGCTGTGACAGCAATGAGGCGTTACTACACGCAGGTATACAAAATCGCCTTAGATGAGTGGTTGCAGTGATATGCGAAGCAAGTAGGCTAATCCCATAGCAACTGTCGGGACTCTTCTATCTCCATATGTCCTATAAATTATGTGACATTCATTACCATTGTTCCCATGTTCAGGGACCGTCCTTCGTACGTACCATTGCCCTGGACATATCCTGTACACTAGGCAAAGAAAAGCCCTCCTTCCTCGCTACAGCACAAGCCACCTGGTGTTTGCACGTTTGCGGGGTTATTAGATACTAGCTGACAAACCCCGCATTGCCCGGGTATTCATTTCGCCAGTTTTCTCTTGGAAAAGGAAAACAAAAAATAAACCGTGCTTCTAGTGTAGTATCGAAAACATTACATTTCCATGTACTTGCGACAACACCTCCGAAATTGTGAAACATCGTACAAACAATATGTATACTGTACAAATGAATACAGGCAGCCCGTATGGCAAGGCTTCTTCAAAGCTCTATAGAAGACTGTAGTTTCCGCTTGCGCTTCGCGGCTGAAATATGTAGAAAGCACTGACAAGTGCCAGAGATCTCCTTTAGTTGGCTTAACTGCACTGGTATCTTATTAGCAAGCGGCAGTTTTTCACGCATCTCGTTGTTGATGACGTATCTCCTCGACTACGATGGCAGATGGTTCGTATCTCCGCAGTAATTGTTTCCAGACAGTAACGGGTATTCGTACTAAGTTTTGTTGGAATCGGTCCAGTGGTATAAGGGGAGATGTGGAACACACATGCCTACATACAGACATACATACATCCATATGTATGGATTTATGTATAAATGGCTGCCCACATTAGCATTTTTTGGTTGTAATACATGGTAGGTATTCCTCACATCTGCAGAGAAACCTAATGTTTCACCTAATTTTGCTGTGAAAAAATTTATAACTCACGTTTTTCCTCTTCACACTTTCATGTTCACAAGAAGTAAAGCCAAACCTCTATCAATCCGCTTGCTGGTGCATATGCTGGTTTCAAATAACCACATGACGAGAAGAATCGAATGATTCTGGTGATAAATCGCAGATATTTTTCTTGAAATAACCAGTCTCGGTTAATACCTGTCGAGGTACCAGCGCGGTGTCGTTCTAACCACGTATGGAACAATTTTTACTTTCAGGAATGGCGACGCCCGCTACTAAAATTTGTGGCGACGATTCCTGTGTTTTAACTCTCTGCTCTCACAACACTCTTCATAGCGGTTCTATTATCACCACTGCACGCGCTACACTGCCTTCTTGATCAGAAGCAGAGTCAGTGGCTATAGATTTTTGCAGTAACAAACAATCGATGGCATATTGATCTACATCGTTTGGTAAGAAATCGTAAGAACTTATAAACAGTCTTTAACGAAAGTGATCGAGAAGTATGATAGAAACTGTCGTTAAACTTGGTTGTGAAGCTTTCGTTCAAATAAAAATATAATTCCGTAGCTGAAAGACAATAAAGAAGTATGAATTAGTGTTGTTATATTTAGATTTTTCGGCTTTTTGCTTAGCAAGATGTGAATATGTATGAAAATGGAATTGATATATACGATTAATATCTCTCTCTGTCTCTCTCTTTACGTTAGTGGCTTTTGTTTGTTTTCATTTGGTTAACTACTAATTGTGAGTTCGTTTTGATTATAAATGTGGCAATACTGAAACAATAATAATGAATTCATTTGGACCCAGGCAATAATGTCGTAGTGATATACGAATCTTAAACACCATTATATTTGTTATGAACTGATAATTAATTGGGAAAGTAGTTCGTCGGTGTGGTCAAGTGCTGTGGTAAAGCACTGCTCTTCGGTGTAACATAGCAAATGTTTTTGTGATTTATCGTTAAAGAAAGTACCTTCATCTTAATGCGTACGAAGTCTGATATCTGAGAAGTGAAACCGATTTTTCATTTGCGGAATCCCATAAGTTTAAGATCGTTATCATTGTGCTACTTAACCCGCTAAACGGGTAACAACCATTTACTGGCGTGCTCTGTTGTACTATATTGCCGCTGCTCGCCTGTATGATCCGCCTCTGCCTGAGCTGCAATTAGAGCAGATGTATATTTCAAACCAAATTTACAAAGATATTTTAATAGGCGAGATTGCAAACTCCAAAGGGGATTCAAATGTGTAACGAATTCCGTTAAAAACTATAATTATTTATTTTAATGATTCAGCGATTGTCTATTTGCCACTGTTTTCTCTTGCGCTATTTTCTTCTTTTGCGGTATTAGAACAAATTGCTCACCAAATATACAGGATGAGTTTGTTATACGAGGACAACCTACGGGAACTGGTCCCTGAGAGAATGAGAAGCAAAGGGCATGTGGACATACGACTGTAAATGCCTTCCAAGGGAGGTGAACCCACTTGAAGATAGAGATAAAAGATCTCAGTATCAGCGCCAGACAGGTAGTTCATGAGAATGAGGTAACCCAGACGATCTTGTGAAATATTTTCCACGGTTCGTCGCATAGGCCAAGGTGATGAGATTGGTGTCATTCATCCTATTCACAGATGATTGGTTTTGGTTTTGTTTTGCTTTAGGGCGCAAAAAGCAACTGGTGTCGAACGCTCCCAAGTCAAAACTAAAGGACACGAAGACAGAGAGTTAAAAAATGGCTACACGTCAATCCCAATTGACATAATAGAAAACAGCTAAAAACAGCCACGTGGAAAAAGGGCTAAAAAAAGATACCATACAGAAACTGAGGTCCAAAACTAAAAATTAAATGGCCTTCGCCATATTACTTTGTCGGATAAAAAGTAGAACGCAGTCGACAGCCCGCGCGTCATCTGCTGAAACGGCCGATAACTCAGATAGCAAACCCAAGCGCGAACGTAAACGGTTAAAAATGGTCAGTCCGTCAGGAAGTGGCGAACAGTTAAAACGTGGGCGCAATGTGTACAAAGTGGTGGGGTAGCGCCACTTATCAAATGACGATAGCTTAAAAGGCAGTGCCCAATACGCAGCCTAGTTAAAGTGACCTCCTCCCGGAGGGAGGGCCGAGAGGAGGCCGTCCAAGCCACTGGGAGACGCTTAATAAGCCGGAGTTTATTCCCGTGAAGCGAGAACCATTGGCGATGCCAAAGGGACATTACCTCCCGACAGAGGGCAACACAAGGATCATCCGATATGGGAATATAGGAACTCTCGTGCTGTGATACGAGGACTGCAGCCTTGACAGCAGCGTCAGCAGCCTTAGCCTTATTTCCTGGCAGACCGACATGACCAGCAAGCCACAGAAACATCACCCTGGCTCCACCAAGAGTGAGTAAGTGGCAGATTTCCTGGACCCGCTGCACTAAGGGATGGGCGGGGTACAGCGCATATAGATTTTTAAGGGCGCTGAGCGAGTCTGAGCAGACGGCACAATTGAAAAGGCTGTGTCGCCGTGTGTACTCCGTGGCCTGATACAGGGCGAAGTGCTCGGCTGTATATACTGAGCAGAGTGCCGGTAGCAGATATCGAAAGACACGGGTGCCAATGACGAAGACGCACCTGACCCCACGGTCAGTCCGAGAGCCATCAGTGTATACAGAGGTAACCTTCACGGGGGACGGTATCGTCAAACTTAACATCACACGCATGTGGACTGAAGAGAATCCTCATGATACGGAGACAGCAAATTGACAGTACTGGTTCGGCCACAGTGTGTGGCCTGGTATTATTGGCGACCTCCTCTTGGGACCGGTCATCCTTCCACAGCGTTTCACAGTCGAGGCAAATCTGCACTTCCTGCGGTTGACCCTGCCTCCCCTACTGGAAGACCCGTGATTGGTGGTACGAAGAGCGTCGTAATGTGTCACTACACGACAGCACTCCAATTATCTGCCTTCTTGGTGCTGAAGCCAAAACACTATTACAGAGAGGACTTCCCCACTTCCCTGGTGTGTTCTCACGTGTGATGTCAATCACTGAACCTACACTGTCAAAGATCCTTTATCTCCACGTTCAAGTGGATGTAGGTCCATCGGAAGGCGTTTCCAACCATATGTCCATATGACCTTTATTGCTATTTATCGTCTCAGGGATCGTTTCCAGCAGTTTATCCCCATTTAGCAAAATCTTTCTGTATAATACACTCAAACAAAGGAGAAGCCCCGCTTGTGAAACTTGAAAATTACGTAGCTTCCAACTAAGGGATCTGCTCGGAAAGGAAAATCACGACAGAGTATGTCCACCGTTTTGCAATAGATGGCAGTAGCGGCAAGTGCTGGTACAATTGGTAGATCGTAAGCGTCATACAATAAGCTTAGGCATTTGTAAACATAGCGTCATCAGAATATTAGTCGACTTGTGATTACATTATAAAGTTATTCTAGATTGAATATATCAACTTACGAGCACAATCCTTGTGACTTGCGAGAAGTTTTAAGTTTCTGCTTTCACTTGAAGAGAGATCCAGCTGAGCCTCATAGAATACCTGGTAGGCTTATGATGAGGTACCTATTAGTGAAAGAAAGTGCAGGGAATAGTTTTAACGCTCCATGAACGGTGCCACTGACCTGGGAGACCGGCATGGCAATGGGAGCTAGAAGGTTTTCTAAGCTACTGAAACCGACGGAAACAATCACATGAGATCGTTATCAAAATAAGTTGACGTGCTTGAGCCGAACATTGAAAGACAAAAGGCCACAATAGAGCTATAGATATGAAAAGGTGATTTTGCTGCAGGACAATGCTCAACACCATGTCGCAAAACCTGCCCAAACATACTTAAAAACGTTGAAATGGCAAGTCCTAGCCCACCTGCAGTATTCTCCAAACACGGTTCCCTGGGACTACCACCTTTTTCGAGCATCGGTACACGGCCTGGCTGACCAACACCTACGATCATATGAAGGAGTGTAAAATTGGATCAGTTTATGGATCGCCTCCAAAGACGCGCAGTTCTTCTGTCACGGTTTTTTTTATGCTCCCGGAACGATGGGACAAAATAGTGGCCACCGATGACCAATACTTTAAATCGTAAATTTTTTGTAAGTTTTCAGAACAAAGCCTCGAAGTTCGAGAAAAAGTGACGGAAATGATTTGGACCCAATAGCAGGATTGCATCTTTAGCTTACTGGTCTTTAATTGGCAAAATTAAAGCTACTTACGAGCTTGTACATGGTGAGTGTGTGTTGCGTCGGCGGTGCTGACTGGTACAGAGTCCACGGGTCCAGGGTTTATATACCTTTCGAGCCACACCCAACGTCCCTCACGATGGCCTCGCTCCTCTCGTGGTGTCCTGTGCACAGGTTCTACTAGAAGCTCTACCGCTCCTACGTTGTTAGATAAGAGCCGTCACTGCTGCAGACTACATTAACTTTCATGCTGTATCCGTGCCAACGGATCAGCGATGGCCAATAACTCGTTACGTTCTGATTCGGGCATAATATACGTTAAACGGATCTGTGAGTTATTCATCCACGAAAGATAAAGAATCTTCAAGAAATTTCGTCCTTCATAAATCTTCATAATCCTGTTTAAATCCAGTCTCTAAGAAGGAGCCGTGAAAAACCCTTCGATTTTACGAGATAAATAAACCATTAGAAAACACATACAGAGACGACTTATGGACATCTCAGGTCCTCCAAGTTTATCTGTAAAAAGAAATCCCAGCTGACAGATCGAAGTCTCGATTGCGTTGGCGATAGTACTTCAGTAACTACGCGAGAAAGAAATAGTTGCCACCAAGATAAGCCAAGGTTTTGGACGAAATAACGTGAACACATTTCGTGGTGCCGAAACTTCTTTTCCTATTTGCATGTAACTTTAATTGTTAATAGGGGTGGGGAAAATTAAGTGGTCCCGATAACAGAGTCCCAGGGACAAAGAAACACAGTAATGTAAATACAGTACTAGCCTGACTATAGCAGATGTTGAAAGTGATCACCACACATCTCTCGGCACTTTTGGGCCGTCGTCAGCAAGTTTCTGAAGGCGGATGGAAGTTAGAGTGTTGGAATTTCTGCAGTCTCAACCGAAATGTTCTGCTGCAGTTCTTGAAGACTGTGAGGGTTTTTGCGATACACCTTAGACTCGAGGACACTCATAAATTAGCTAAAGTTCGTCTGTGACATGTACAATACACAGATATGTGAACTGAAAGCAGGATATCAAAACACGATAAAAAGACTGTTGGCTTAACAGATGGGCAGAAACCAGAGCAAAAAAATATGTGGGCGGCAGGGGGAGGAAAACAGGTATACTAGGGCCAAAGGGCTACAACACCTTCTTACACACTGAAGCGCCAAAGAAACTGGTATAGGCATGCGTATACAAATACAGAGATATGTAACCAGGCAGAATACGACGCTGCGGTCGGCAACGCCTATATAAGACAACAAATGTCTGGAGCAGTTGTTAGATCTGTTACTGCTGCTACAATTGCAGGTTATCAAGATTTAAGTGAGCTTGAACGTGGTGTTACAGTCGGAGTACAAGCGATGGGACACAGCATCTCCGACGTAGCGACGAAATGGGGATTTTCCCTTGCGACCAGTTGACGACTGTACGTTGAATATTAGGAATCCGGTAAAACATCAAACCCCCGACATCGCTGCGGCCGGAAAAAAGATATTTCAAGAAGGGAACCAACGACGACTGAAGAGAAACGTTCAACGTGACGGAACTGCAACACTTCCGCAAATTGCTGTAGATTTCAATGCTGGGCCATCAACAAGTGTCAGAGATATGAGCTTTCGGAGTCGAAGTCCCAATCGTGTACCCTTGTTGACTGCACGACACAGAACTTGACACCTATCCTAGGCTCGTCAACAGCGACGTTGGACTGTTGATGACTGGAAACCTACTGCCTGCCCGGACGAGTCTCGTTTCATACTGTATCGAGCGCGTGGGCTTGTACGTGTATGGAGACAACGGCATGAATCCATGAATCCTGCATGTCACGAGGGGACTGTTCAAGCTGGAGGAGGCTATGTAATGGTATGGGGAGTGTGCAGTTGGAGTGATATGGGACCCCTGGTACGTCTAAATACGACTCCGTACGCAAGCATCCTGTCTGATGACCTGCATCCATTCATGTCCATAGTGCATTCCGACGTACTTGGGCAATTCCAGCAGGACAATGCGACACTCCACACGTCCAGAATTGCTACAGAGTGGGTCCAGGAACACTTTACTGACTTTAAACACTTCCGCTGGCCACCAAACTGCCCAGACATGAACATTATTGAGCATATCTGGGATGCCTTGCAACGTGCTGTTCAGAAGAGATCTCCATCCCCCCGTACTCTTACGGATTTATGGACAGCCCTGCAAGGTTCGTGATGTCAGTTGCCCCCTTCACTATTTCAGACATTTGTCGAGCCCATGTCACGCCGTGCTGCGACACCTCTGCGAGCTTGCGGGGGCCTTACACGATATTAGGCAGGTTACCAGTATCTTTAGGTTCTTCAGTGTATAACGAAAAATAGGCACTAGCTGCAAAGTCGTTCTATTCATTGAGAAGCTAAGAGGGGTGGCGTGTCTTACAATCATACATCTCTATCTCTTCTAAAAGATTCAATAGGCATCCCTTAGGGAGAACGACATCTAGCAGCCACAGCCCCCTTAGCTTTTGGCACCGGTGTTGTAAGTACAGTATGCAAGCGTCGACCCGACAGTATGGGTCATGTGTGGTTATTATTTTGTCGGATTTTACTCCATGTGACAAGGCCACTTATGGCTGCGTACTTTGCTTTCTCTGTTAGCTTCATGAAGACGGCTACGTACATTAGTGCACTGCTTATTAGAGTTGTTAGCTTGTCATTACATTATGTGCATTTTTATGGCATATACACATTGCAGTATTTAGACAAATCTAAAATGATCAAAATGGTCGTGACCGGTAATTGAATAAACACTTATTTACTATCAGCGACTGTTGTGGCTCACAAAATTTTCCACTATTGTCTCGTTGTGATACGACTGCGTTGAAGCACCAAAACCTCCTATTCCCTTGCGATTCCTACTTCTTTACAGGTCTGTGGTCTGTCACTTCGTTCTTTGTTTTTCGCACTTGTCTGACTTCATTGGAAGCTTTTGCGTCTTCTAACTGCTGAGTTGTACGAGGGCGTATTGTATCGTACGCTTCCACAAATGCAGCATGGCTTGGAGAGTGTTGTTCCCGAATAAATGCAGAATGCAAACGGTACCGCACTTTATCAGTTCTGTTTTGGGGCGGAAATTTCGACTATTACCAGGACTGCCGATATTTACCTACAAAGAAACTAATGATTAATTACGTGTCTTTATTTTTCCGACATGATAGGTGAAGCTTGAAAGACGCCCGAAACACGTATCAACTATCAACTTATAATGTTTTCCGCATTTGCAAACACACAAGGACTTTTACTGAGACCACCGGTGCGCATTAATCACAATCTGAGGTGAAGGTGGTCTTTCCATAGCCAAAATGAAAAGTTTCAGCGACGTTCCTTGGCGGGCGACGTATCTTGAAATGAGACGAACAGGTTTGTGAGGTGATCATCTTCTTGCCAGCGACAACAATATATGGTTCGTAAATGTTATTAATATTTTAGATAATAAGTTCTGTTTTTATTTAATGTATTCGTTACCATTGAACTAAAAAGGATGTTTTCCTCTGTTTCATGACCGACGTAGAAAGGAATTGTCGACAACGGCAGTCTTCAGCCTACCAGACAGCCATTCCAGCCACTGGACATGCTAGCCTAAAGGTCGGTGGCCACTGTGTCAAAAAATATTGCTGAGAGACTCAAATTCTCGCAACACCGACTTTTAAGAAATAAAAATGAAACAATCACTTGTAAATTTGCTTTGTGTAGAATCGGTCTGGATGAGTCTGTATCACAAACTGGAACTGTACAGTCGGATTCTGTAGTCACACGCTACATGACATTGGTTCAAATGGCTCTGAGCACTATGGTCATCAGTCCCCTAGAACTTAGAACTACTTAAACCTAACTAACCTAAGGACAGCACACAACACCCAGCCATCACTAGGCAGAGAAAATCCCTGACCCCGCCGGGAATCGAACCCGGGAACCCGGGCGTGGGAAGCGAGAACGCTACCGCACGACCACGAGATGCGGGCTGCATGACATTACGCAGGAGTTACACAACAATTATTTGTACAAGAATATGGAAATAAAATATTGTGGAGTGTCTTAAAATTTATATGGAGATTTTGAGCTTTGCTTTCTGGAAGTGTGGAGTTCAATATCCATCTGAATTTTCTGGTAGACTGTAATTATCTTCGGGCTTGGATACTTGAATGAAAAGTCGGGATGTTGGTAACAAAAGTTCTCTCAAGTTTACTTTCACGCAAGTTGGCAACGCAAACCCTCTATGGTTTTAGAAAGCTGCGATAAGGCAGACTGACTTTGTATAAATTAACTTTGACTAGTAAGAAGTGCCTAATCTTTAAATACTTTAGTGAACTAAGCTTGCCGGCCGGAGTGGCCGTGCGTTTCTAAGCGCTACAGTCTGGAACCGCGCGACCGCTACAGTCTCAGGTTTGAATCCTGCCTCGGGCATGGATGTGTTTGATGTCCTTAGGTTAGTTAGTTTTAAGTAGTTCTAAGTTCTAGGGGACTGATGACCTCAGAAGTTAAGTCCCATAGTACTCAGAGCCATTTGAACCATTTTTTTGAACAAAGCTTCAGTTGTACACTTATTTAAAAATCTTGAGGTGAATAACTATATTTGAAGCAAATTTTCATACAGTGTCTGAGGTCCAACATTGTGACTCGGAGATGCAACCAAACTGAGCTACCGATCAACTATATTCTCTCTGGTAAATTCTTATTACGTGAATTTACCCGCAAGCAGAGATTAAAATATTGCACACAGATTTCAGGATCGAAACTCAAGTTAGTATCTACAAAGAAAATGAGTGTTTGAGTTACTTTTTCGGTTATATCGAGTGATAATTTGAGATTAAGTCAAGATACGAAAAGGTATTATGCTTTGTCGTGAATGTGGCTTACTAAGATATGGAAGTTAAAAGTGATCGCTGGTAGCGATGGCAACAAGGATAAACAATATTTCTACGACATCATCGATGTCAACTGCAATTTAACACTGATTTATCTTTCTGTACTGACTGTACACAATTAAACTCCGAAGCACCAAGAACCCGTTTACATTGATGAATACCTTCAGGTGCAAGTGGCTTACGATCTACGTATGTGTATAGAGCATATGTTATGAGAGGTATTCACGCCACATAAATCAGTACTACTGATGTCACAACGCAGTTATCCTAACGAGGAAGGTCGTACCACTGCAGTCCCGGCCAACAGGAAGTCAGTGCGGACTGCGGCAGTGCAGCCTGTGAGGTACTCGAATGTGATGCAAAGAGAATTGTCTTGTTCTTGGGCGGTGGCTGGCCTGATATACTTTGTGTGAACGGAGAGTTGGTTGGCGGTTGCTACTTGGAACGGTAAGCGATAACTTGCTATGAAGTGTTACTTCCTGCAGTCCCTGGTTACTAGCTACGAGTTAATAAGTAATGCAGTGCTAAGCGCAGCTTGGCGAGTTTTCTTAGTGCAGGAAATTCACGTATGTACTGAGCCTGTACAGTGATAGTATTCAACACGTTCTGTACTAAGGGGCCTCCAGTCTCGATACACAGAATCCTGAATTCGTTGTTTCTATTTTACGCATCTGAAATGTAGGCGAACTCTGTAAATCCCTTCTACATTCATCTACTAGTTCTTGTTTTCTTTTGAATAATTGGAAGGAAAGTTCTTTGTTATGAAGTGATGTAGGTAAAAGTAACTACATTTTTCAATGCTGTGCTTTGATTTGAAATAATCAATAATTTACACACGAACTCTCTGGATTTATTTATACATCTCTCCGACTTTAAATTTATAGCTTTTTTTCTATTTAATAAGCCATTTGTTGTTGTATTTATAAATATACGGTACCTAGGAGCCAACCATGATCATCTGCCTTCAGCAAACGTATTTATTCACTGAGAGTCGCAAGCACAGTCCGTATTTATTTATTAAACACAAGCTTACTAGTGGCGTTTTCATATGATTCTTTCAGGTTGTAGATGGTAAGTTTGTATCGAGAACTCTGGGGCAACTAATGATATAGCAGGATCCATTCAGTGTTATTCTGTTATCCATCATTTTCAGTCTTTACTTGGAAAACTATCGTTAGCCGGGAGCTTTACTTGTAAGACGCCGGATTTTTATAAAGGACCATCAAAAAGCTTCACTTTGAAGGTCGTACAGTGTAGAATCGATTTGACGATCAGGCAAAATTGCCGTGAACATGGAAGCAATCATTCTAGTAACATACCACATTGAAGGTACCTATTTCTATTGTATTGTATGTCAACCGGGGACCTAGAAACGACGGAGAGGCTCTGTCCCCACCGCAGCCGCAGTGGTCCACAACCCCACGGCGAGTACCGCAGTCCATTTCAGCCCTAAGCCACCCCACACCGAACCCAGGGTTATTGTGCGGTTCGGCCCCCGGTAGACCCCCCAGGGAACGTCTCACACCAGACGTGTGTAACTCCTATGTATGCGTGCTAGGGTAGTGGTGGAGAGCTTGTTTGCGCAGCAATCGCCGAGGCGGAATATGGGGAACCAGCCTGCATTCGCCGAGGCAGGTGTAAAACCGCCTAAAAACCATCCACAGACGGGCCGGTCACCGGACCTCGACACAAATCCGCCGGGCGGATTCGTGCCGGGGACCAGGCGCTCCTTCCCGCCCGGAAAGTCGTGCGTTAGACCGCACGGCCAACCGGGCCAAGATACCTAGTTGGTAAAACACGTGTGCTGTTTTGTGCTAGTATCTCAAATCGACATAAATGCATGTAAAACAAACATTGATAAAATTCAAGCAAATAAATCAGTACTAGAAAGTTGTCTAATATTACCAACTGAAGATATCGTCCAAAATAGTAACAAAGGTACCGTGTATACAGAAGGCTCAAAGTATTAAAAATCAGAGTTTCAAATATTTTTATTCATGTATACGTGTATTAATTCTTCAAGAGGAGGGTGATAAAATACGTGTAATTCAGTTACGTAAAAGATGATGTAGAAATCAAAAAAATTAAAATTCAAGTGATGGATTCCTGGGACCAAGTTCGGTTCCAAATCAAATCATTGTGAACAGCATAATTTTGCCAAAAGTAAGGTCGTTCAGCTTTATGCATTATCAAGATAGTTCAAATGGTTCAAATGGCTCTGAGCACTATGGGACTCAACTGCTGTTGTCGTCAGTCCCCTAGAACTTGGAACTACTTAAACCTAACTAACCTAAGGACATCGCACACATCCATGCCCGAGGCAGGATTCGAACCTGCGACCGTAGCAGTCTCACGGTTCCGGATTGCGCGCCTGGAACCGCGAGACCACCGCGGCCGGCTATCAAGATAGTGTAGCGGGTTACGAAGGCCTAGACACCTTAAAACATAAAACCAGATAAGTACCAAGAACAAAATTATATAAAACAGTGCCGTTTTTATTAGTTCTTAAAGACAGTCAAAAGTAAGTTGCTCTGTTTTTTTTTTTTTTTTTAATTTGTATGTCATCTGAGGATGGAAGTACACATTCAAACGTCCTCATACCGAATACTCTTTTACAGAAATAGCTCTTATGATTAGTCGCTGTAGTTTTTTTTCTGTTTTGGTGAAATATGCGAGTGTAATGAAAACATGACTCCCTAGGAACTACACAATACGTTCTAGTCAGAATTTTCATACCCAAACGAAGAGTAGGAAATGGACAAATGCAACATCGAACTGACCAGCATGAAGTTTAATTTTTCAAAAAAAAGTAAAGAATAGATGCCTTAAGGTAACCAGTGTAATTAAGGGCTTCGAGGAAACATTTTGGCCGAATTTTCAGAGCCAAACGAAGGGAAAAACGGACGAATGAGATATCAAACTGACCAGCTTGAAATTTAATTCCGCAAATAAAAAAATAAAAAAAAAGATTTAATTGCTTAAAGTAAAACAGGGTAATTAAGAAAAACTTTAATAATTATTTGAGTGAAATTTGAAATATTTTACGAAGAGCTGCTTCTACTTATGAAAATCAAGTGTCGAGAAATTCCTCAAGACCTAGTTATTTTGTACATAAAATATAGCATTTCTTTGATGTTTATATGTCAATATGACTTCCTTCGAATCAAGCACTAATGTCAGTAGATTTCGAGTACTGAAGACGTAAGGAACCGATTCTGTAAGTGTGTCCGTTGTAACTCCTCAGTGTAGTCGCAACTTCGCAGATGACTATTTTCTCTGCTGCAGTCATCACTGCGCATTTTAAACCTGGGAACAGCGTTTCTAAATCTCAGGGATTTTCTTACACCAACTCAACTATAGAATGTTGTCTTAGAGTATGCGCATTTGAGAGGCCTTTCA
Organism: Schistocerca gregaria; assembly: GCF_023897955.1. NCBI lineage: Eukaryota > Metazoa > Arthropoda > Insecta > Orthoptera > Acrididae > Schistocerca > Schistocerca gregaria. The sequence goes on along the minus strand of NC_064922.1, from coordinate 522,176,648 downwards.
ACGTTTGATGCACAGTAGCAGTTTATAATGGAAGGAGTTCCTACAACTGCGATCAAACTGCTGTTTGATGAAGACAACACTGAGAATGAAGGTCGACCATCTCAAGAGCTGAGGAGCATAACCAGAATTCCGTTTCTCATCACGTTAAAAATTGTGGATTTCCTCCTTTCATGTTGAAAACTGAGCCAGTTTGGTACTGCCTCCAGTGTGATGGATCGATTGTCCAATTCTGAACATTATCGCAGCCCGACATACCGCCTAGGTGGCGTCGCGGTGGCGCTGCGAAGACGTGATTCGTTGTTTCCGGCAACCCGGCTATCTTCTTGGATCTCGACCAGCAGTCGGTTCATACATAACCTCTTGTGACTTGAGTCTGTTATTAGGGTATCTGTGTGTGTTTAGTGGTGCCACAGTGACATCACGAGTCTGCGTTTGGCAACTGACGACTTTGGGTGGAATTGCCACAAGTCTTTCAGGTATGGCGGTGAAGTTCGGCAGACTACTGTCTTCACACTTTGTACCTGGTTCTGAGTGCAGTGATTTGCCACCACTTGCAATCTGCAAATCTCGGTCCGGAACACAGTTGTAATCTGCAGGAAGTTTCATATCAGCGCACACTCCACTGCAGAGTGATAATCTCATTCTGGAAACATCCCCCAGGCTGTGGCTAAACCATGTCTCCGCAATATCCCTTCTTTCAGGAGTGCCAGTTCTGCAAGGTTCGCAGGAGAGCTTCTGTTAAGTTTGGAAGGTAGGAGCCAAGGTACTGGCACAAGTAAAGCTGTGAGGACGGGGCGTGAGTCGTGCTTAGGTAGCTCAGTTGGTAGGGCACTTGCCCAAGGAAGGCAAAACCCCGATTTCGAGTCTCGGTCCGGCACACAGTTTTAAGCTGCCAGGAAGTTTCACATCAGCGCACACTCCGCTGAAGAGTGAAAATCTCATTCCAGATTTAAGTGAGTTTAAACGTGGTCTTATAGTTGGCGCAAGAGAGATGGGACACAACATCTCCGAGGTAACGATGAAGGGAGGATTTTCCCATACGACCATTTAACGAGTGTACCGTGAATATCAGGAATCCGGTAAAACATCAAATCTCTGACATCGCTGGGGCTGGAAGAAGATCCTACAAGAACGGGACCAACGACGACTGAAGAGAGTTGTTGAACGTGACAGAATTGCATTTATTCTGCAGATTCAGTGCTGGGCCATCAACAAGTGTCAGCGTGCTAACCTTTCAACGAAACATCATTGATATGGGCTTTTGGAGCCGAAGGCCCTGTCGTGTACTTTTGATGACTACACGACACAAAGTTTTACGCCTCGCCTGGACCCGTCAACTGGAAACATGTTGCCTAGTCGGATGATCCTCGTTTCAAATTGTATAGAGCGGGTGGAAGTTTATGGGTATGGAGACAACCTCATGAGTCCATGGACACTGCATGTCAGCAGGGGACTGTTCAAGCTGCTGGAGGTTCTTTAATCGTGTGGGGCGTGTGCAGTTGGAATGATGAGGGACCCCTGATACATCTAGATACGATTGTGACAGGTGACACGTACGTACGCGTCCTGTCTGGTCACTGGCATCCATTCATGTTCATTGTTCATTCCTACGGACTTGGGCAATTCAGCGGGACAGTGCAACATCCCACAAGTCCGCAATTGCTATGTAGTGGCTCCAGGAACATTCTTCTGAGTTTAAAAAACTTTATGACAAATAAAAATGGACAAATATTATGTGAAATAATTGTCTAAATGCAAGAAATAAAATAGATTAGAGAAAAGTTAGACAGTCCTATGAATTATACTGGAAATCATAAACAGAAAATGAGCTGCCACTAAAGAATGTAATGGGAAATGTCTCACTTATAATTTTAGAGAGACTATTAATGAGAATGGAGGCACAAATAGTTTCAGGACAATATCTTGCCTTTGGGAAAGAAAAATGCCTCTAAAAGGCAGAAGAATTAGAAATTATCGGTGGTATGAGGGTGATGAAATGAAAGAAAAAGACTGTATTTAAAAGACACGTATAGTAAATATACAGAACATGTGGCTCCTAGTTGCAAAAGTGTCATCATGCTCTCTCCATTGGTGAAAGTTTCGAAGTCACTCCCACAGTCGAAACCAGCAAGTGGTGGAGGGGGCGAGAGTGGGGAGGGGGAAGGGATGAGGAGCAGGGTTACCATGATGCAAAAATTGAGTAAGCTACCAAAGGGTAACATGTTACAAGGCAGGTCGTGGAATGCGCAATATTGGAATTTCGTAGGGTAGTTAGAAAAGCTGAAAAGAGAAGTTCAAAGGTTAAACCTAAATATTGCGGGCATTAGTGAAGTGAAATGGAATACATATAAGAATTTCTGATCAGGTGAATATACGGTAAAATCAACAGCAACAGGAAATGTTATAACGAGAGTAGGATTCGTTATGAAGAGAAAGGTAGTACTTTCAAGTACTTTGAAGACCTGATTTGACGGCAATACTAACAATAATAGTTCAGGTATACATACCGACGTCTCAAGCAGAAGATGAAAAGGTAGAGGAAGTATGTGAGGAAATTACACGAGTAAATTAGTATCTAATGATCATGGGGAAAGGAACGGGCTTTTTCGTAGGAATGAGGGTGAAGAAAGGCTAATTGAGTGCCGCAATAATTTTCAGCTAATAATAACGAATAATATGTTCGAAAACCACAGGAGAAGTAAGTAAGGAGGTATACTTGGAAAATTTCCAGAGACACAGGGTGATTCCAACTGTAATTACATCATAGTCAGACAGAGGTACCAAAAACAGATATTCTATTGTAAAAAGGACCCAGGAGCATAAATAGATCTGAATCAATGTGACATTATTGAGAAGAGTAGATTGAATTTTAAGAGAATCGTGCAGGAGAATCAGTGTGGAAACAAGTGTGATATTGAAGTACTGAGGAATGATTATACACGTTTAAAGCATTCTAAGGCTGTAGATTATGCCATAATGAATGCCCTAACAAGCAGTTCAGATGAAGAGGAATGGACATTTCTAAAAAGAGTAATCACAGAAGGTGGACAAACATAGGTACAAGAAATGTAACTGCGAAGAAACCTTGGGTAACAAAAGAATTAATTCAAATGACCGACGAAAGGAAAGAGGCACAAAAATGTTCATGAAAAAACAGAAATTTAGCAATATATGTCACTGGCGAATGAAATAAACTAGTACTGCGTGGAATTGAAGTCGAAATGGTTGCAGGAAAACTATGAACATCAGATTAAATTAATTATTCATTCCATAGACCAACAAAAGAGGGGATCCTCCTGGGTGTGGAACATGTCAGATTAACACATTACAAAAATGTAATTAGGAAAACTTGAGTTTCATTTATTTTAATGATACTCAATCAATAGACAGTAATATTATGTACATGAATTAAAATTAAACTTCCAATATTGACAGGTTTAATACTTAAATTTGCTTTCATTAAATCAATCATTCACACAGTAGCTAGTTAATTGGCTATAAAAACCATGTATTGTCAAAAATTAAGTTATTCATTTCAATGATCCTCAGTTAAGAACTGTCAAATTATGTACAAGATTAAAACTAAACTTCTACTATTTACAGACTGAAGACTTACATCTGCTTTTCATACACCCAACATTCACACAGTAGGTAGTTATTTGGCTGTTACAACCAAGTATTGTCAAAGATTAAAATATAATAAATTTTCATTAAAATTGTCTACTGCACTTGTTGAGAAATTCATGGATGGAATAGAAGGATTTGACCAACAAAATTCTTTTAAATTGTGTTTAAATTGTGCCTTGTCTGAAACTAAACTCTTAATGGTTGCTGGTAAGTTATTGAAAATATGCGTTGCTGAATACTGGACTCCTTTCTGGGCAAGAGTAAGTAATTTTAAATTATTCCTAGTATTGATACTGTGCACTAAGCAGTTAGTTGGAAAAAGAGATATATTATTTACAACAAACTTCATTAAGGAATAAATATACTGAGAAGCTGTGGTTAGTATGCCCAATTCTTTGAACAGGTTTCGACATGATATTCTTGGATTTACACTACACATTACTCTTACTATCCACTTCTGTAATATAAAAAAAATTTCGGTTTGTGGAGTTACCTCAAAATATGATACCATATGACATAACGGAATGAAAATAAGCAAAATATGCCAGTTTCTTTTTATATTTATATCTCCTATGTCTGACATCATTCACATTGAAAACACACACTTGTTTAAGCGCTTTAGCAGTTCATTAGTTTGTCGCTACCAACTAAATTTATTATCAAGTTGTAATCCCAAGAATTTTACCCTCTGAAAATCTCCTATTTCGATGTCATCATATTTTATACGCACACTAGAAGGAATTCTCTTGGAAGTTCTGAACTTCATATGTGGGGCTTTTCAAAGTTTAATGAGACTGAAATGTCTATGAACCACTTATTAATGTCAGTAAAACCTTGATTAGCTGCCCATTCAAAATTTATGCTTGGTTTACTATTTACTGCAATGTTTGTATCAGCTGCAAATAAAACAAACTTGGCATCTGCTAATGTAACAGATAACAGGTCATTAATATACACAAGAAAAAGTAGCAGACCTAGTATGGAACCTGTAGTGTCTTCCCAGTCATATGATGACTGATTGCCTACTGCCAGAGTTTTATGTAATGACACCACCTGTTTTGTATTAATGAGATATAACTGAAACCACTTTGCAACACTACCAATGATGCCATAATATTATTATTTACTTAAAAGAATGCTGTGATTCACAGTCAAAAGCCTTTGACAGGTCACAGAATATGCAAGTTGCCTCTAATTTGTTGTCTAATGAATTAAGGACATTTTCACTGTAAGTGTAAATAGCCTTCTCAATATCAGAACCCTTAAGAAACCCTAACTGTGACTTTAACAGTATGTTATTTTCACGAAAGTGCTTAAGTAGATGCATGAACGTAACCTTTTCAAAGATTTTTGAAATATCTGGCAAAAGTCATATTGGTCAGTAATTTTATGGCATTTCTTTGTCCCCTTTCTTGTGGAGAGGTATAACTTTAGCATATTTAAGCCAGTCCCAGAATGTTCCTGTGATAAGTGATTGATTACATAAATAACTTAAGATATGACTAAGCTCACATGAACACTCTTTTATTCACTTCGTTGATATGTTATCATAACCACTAGAATGCTTTTATTTCAATGACTTTATGACGGATTCTATTTCTTTGGGTGAAGCAAGTGTCAATTCCATTTTACTGAGATTGCTTGTGTGCACTGGTCTCAGATATTCCATTCATTATTTACTGAAACTAACAAGCCCATACTATCAGTAACAGAGGCAAAATACTTGTTTAAATGGTTTGCAACACAACATGCGTTTGTTACCAGCGTTTCATTAATTTTTAGAGCTATTTGTTTCTCTTCACTTCTGGTCCTACCTGTCTCTGACTTAACTATATCGCATATTGGTTTTATTTTATGGGTGGATGTATTTATCTTCTTCTCATAATGCATGTGTTTAGATTTCTGGATAACCTTCTTCAATATTTTGCAGTAATTTTTGTAATGAGCTATAATGCTAGTATCAAAGTTGCCCCTACATATCAGATAGAGTTTCCTTTTTGTCTCATATAATATCTTTATCCCTTGTGTAATCCACAGTTCCTTGTTATACTTCTACTTGAGTTACCTTTAGGGGAAAACAATTTTCAAATAAGGTGCTAATTGTATTAATGAATGTTTTGTATTTTCCATTTGTATTTGGACGCTGTAAACATCCTTCCCATTAATTTCTTTGAGCAATCTCCTAAATTTCTCAGTTTTTTGTCAGCTTTACTGGCCTTCTGTAGTCAGTTCTGTTAGATGTTTCACGCTGACAATTTTCAAAATTTAATGTTAGGTGTTGCATACCATGGAAAGATAGCCCATTCACTACTTGTTTTGTAATGAGGCTTAGTTGCCTAGAATTGTCTGTAAGGATATTATCAATGGCAGTCTTGGAACATTCGTATACCCTATTTGGGAAATTTACAGTTGAAATTAAATTGAATTACGATGTAACTGATTTCAGTAACTGTTCACTGACAGTGTTTTTCAGGACATTTATATTAAAATCACGAGGAACCACTAGTTTTGTTCTTTAATTGTAGATGAGATAAAAGACCGTTTATAACCAGTTTGCAATTTCCTGAAGGTGCTCAGTATATCATTGCTATTATAAAGGACCTGTTATGAAATTCTATCCCTGTTGCACATTCTTCTAAGTGCTGCTCTAAGCAAAATTTATTAATGTCAGTATTATTAAATTTAAAACTGTATTTAACAAGTGCGGCAACTCCCCCTTTCTCCATATTTTGTCTACAGAAGTAAGAGGCTAACTTAAATTCTGTAGGGTTTAACACATCTATACCAGTGGTCACATGATGTTCTAAGAATCAGATTATATCAACTGGGTTTGATGACTCTAATTCATCAATGCACACAAGACGTTCATTAATTTTACTTCTAAGACCTCGAATATTTTGATGCACTAGAGATGAAACCACGTGGAAATAAAATTTCTGCGGATTGCTGTAAATTTTTAACCAACAGCTGTGTTCGCTGATCCAATGAGCCAGGATTATGCAGTTTGATTTCTTTCTCAAACTGAAGGTTTGTTTCAATATTTACTTCTCTCAGAACTTGACATCGTTCTGTCCTATCTATCCTAAAAATGGTGCTGCTCCAACATCTATGACCACCGGTATATTACCGCTCATGGCAGTGCCCCCCCCTTACGTTTCCTGCTATTAGCCCAGCCAGTTTAGTCTTCCCTTTCCTGTTAAGGTGTAGGGCATGTCTAGTAGTAGCCATTCCAACTCCAAAGTAACTCTCCCGGAAGAAGAGTTTAAATGAGGTCGGTCATGACGTCTCAGAACAGACAGAAACTCAACACTAGTATGTCTCGTTGCTGAAGCAATCTTTGGCAGGTCACACTCTATGTTCTACTCAGGATCTCTGTCAGTACTGTTGCCCAGCCCACCCACAATAACCACCGTGTCTTCCTTCGTAAAATCTTTCCAGAGTAAAACTAAATCCTCTGTCACCTGACCCAGACCAAAACTATTTTTAAAAAAAAATTTTGATCTCGTATTCTGATTCTAACTGGTCGTTAGCACACTGGACTCGCATTCGGGAGGACGACGGTTCAATCTCGCATCCGGCCATCCTGATTTAGGTTTTCCGTGATTTCCCTAAATCATTTCAGGCAAACGCCGGGATGCTTCCTTTGAAAGGGCACGACCGACATTCTTCCCCATCCTTCCATAATCTGATGAGACCGATAACCTCGCTGTCTGGTCTCATCCCGCAAACAACCCAACCCCTAACTGGTCCTGAAAACGTTGGCCTACACCTCTGGCATGTGAACTACCTAACAACAAAACTTTCTTTCCCTTTGCTGACTTCTCTACATTCTTATTCATTTTCTACTGAAAGTTTGTTGTGCCCTCTTTACACCTACCTCTGTCTGAGGCTAATGAGTTTCTAACTGAAGCAATAGATCAAACCTGCCGCGCGGGAGTAGTCAAGCGGTCTAGGGCGCTGCAGTCATGGACTGTACAGCTTGTCCCGGCGGAGGTTCGAGTCCTCCCTCGGCCGTGGGTGTGTGTATTTGTCCTTAGGATAATTTAAGTTAAGTAGTGTGTAAGCTTAGGGACTAATGACCTTAGCAGTTAAGTCCCATAAGATTTCACACACATTTGAACATTTTTTTAGATCAAACCTACTCTTCACATTCACCACAAAGCTGTATGACAAAGTTCTGTGTCTGTTCCTCCTGTTACCTGTTGCCACTTCCCACCTCTCTTTACCCTTCTCCTTCCTTAACCTGTTCAGATTCTCCCTCTAACTGAGCCTGAGGGGCAGCAATTTTCCCCTCCTGTTCCACTATTTTCATATCTCTATTGTACATCCAACGGAACTGCTGATGAGTCTGATCCAATTCCCCATTTCCCACGCCGCTACAGTCACCCCAATGGAAAAACTACTGCAGCCATCACACCAGAACCCAGAGCCAACAGTTCTACGGCACATCAGGCACTTTTCACTGGTGGTAAAAATCTTACTTTAGCGAGTATAGGTCAAATTAAACTACTGAAAAACAGGAAAACACGTTTAAGAAAGATTAGGTCTAGTCTCAATCGCATGTAAACAAACTTATTTTAGTGACTTTAAGTTAGACCACCGAAGAAAGAAGGCAAATACGTTTACAAAAATTAGGCCAAGTCGCAACTGTATGTAAACAAAGCTACTGCCGTATGTGCATAGTTACCGGAACTTAAAATTTACGCTGTGTTTCGCAAAATAAGTGCTAAACAACAAAGGGATACGCTTTTCTTAACTTTCTGGAATGGAACAGGACAATTAAATGAGATGCTATAACTTTAACTGCCCTAAAATGTATGCAATAATACGATCGTAACCGTACTTATGTTCCTTTCGAGTGAAGTGTGATCGGAAAGTACATACAAAAGTCAAAATAACTTTCTGTGAAACTAAAAGGAAGGACGCTAACATTAAAAATGCAATGGGAATTTAATATCAAGCTCGGAGGAGAGCGAAAATAGGTGGAAAGAGTACACTGGAGGTATTTACGAGGGAGATCACGTGATAGAAGAAAAAATGTGTGTCTTTGTGAAAGTCGTAGGATATCGAGAATTAGAGTCAGAGTTTAACAGAGGTTTGGAGGAGTTGCGAACAAAGAAGGCAGAAGGGATAAATAACAGCGCATCAGGATTACTAAAACCGCTGAATAAAGTGGTAACAAGACGACTACTGCAAATTGGTGTGTAGAACACTGATAATACACCGTCAGCCTTTCGGTAAAGATATCATCCACACGAATTCGAAAACAGCAAGTGCAGATAAGTGCGAGGACTGTCGCACAATCTACTGAACAGCTCATGCTAACAAGAAAGTATAGAAAAGAATGGAAATAATCTAATATCTGTAAAGTGACTATCAGTTTAGCTTTCGGAAACGAAAAAGGTACCAGAGAGGTAGATGTGACGTAGCGCATGGCAAAACTTAAGAAAAACCGACACACATTCATGGGATTTGTCGAAAATGCAGAGGGGAAAGATGTGTGAAATTCTGAGAAGAATAGGATGAGCTGTGGTAAAATTTGCTTTTTGATGAGCGCGCCGCAGCGCGTAGTGTGAAGCAGTCGCCCTCCGTTTCTGGCGGTGGCGCCGCTGTGGCAATAGCAGCTTTGGTGTCTCCCTCTGGTGTGAAAGGTGAAAGGTTGCTTGTTCACGTGCATTTAAGGGGCGCCATGAGCTCGGCAAGGCATTCGAGGGTTGGATTCCCTCACTTCTTCATCGAGGACTCGCACTGCCTGGGCTACTCTCAGGGTGAAAGAGCCCCACCTTTTCCTTGCCGTTTCGTCTGCTCGCTGTCACTACTGCTCGCCGTTCGTTCCTCCTCGCCGTCGCCGCCGCCTGGTTGCCGCCGTCGCCGCCTGCCGCCGCCGCCGCCCTTCTCGCGATCCGCCATCATGTTCCAACCCATCACCACTATCATTTTTGCCTCTCCTTCCGCTGCTCCAACCTCCATCACATGGAGCTCATCCTCCACCCCCCTTCCCATCCCTCCTTCTCTCCCTATCCAACCCACCCCTGCGCCATTTTCGGCTGTTACTACCCACAGCTCCCCCTGCCCTATCACTGTCGCCCCATCGACAGCTACTGACTTTCCCTGCTCCCTGCACCGCCTCCGACGGGCTCCAAGCCAGCACGGATTTCTGCTCGACGTTCCACAGTCTCTGTGACACCTATGCCCCCTCCCTCTGCTTCGTCCCCTGCTCAGGGTGGTACTGCCCCCCCCGGCATCTCCCGCTTCAAAGCGCCCGATTGTTAACCCTTCCCCCGAAATCTCCTCCAAGAAAACTCCCAATCCGCATGACCCACCCACCCCCATGGACGCGACCCTGACCCCCGCCACTGCCACACCTGGCACCCACACCTTTGTCCTCTCCAATCCTGACCCTCAATCCCTTGATGCCCACTCCCTCACCCTCGCCATCCGGAAATACTGCCCCAATGCCCCCATCTCCCTTCTGATTCCTCACAAGGACTCGGTCCTCATTAAATCCCCCAATGCCTTCTTCCCCACCAATCTCCTCTCCCTCATCCCCCGTATCCAATTTGGCCAATGTGCAACCCTCACCCCCTACCACACTCTGTCCCCTCCCTGTCAGCCTCAGCCTCCCCAACGTCTGACAACCTTCACCGTCGTGATCACAAAGCTTAGCTCCGTGATCATGGAGGCTGAGGAGTTGGCAGAACTCAACTTCCGGCCCGACATTGAAATCCACTCGGCCCGTCGCATCTTCAATGATGCCGGGCCGACTTTTCTCATGCAGATATTCACTGAATCCTCCTCCTCCATTGACTGCCTCCTCACTGATGGAGCCCTCATCTACAATCGCCGTCATAAGGAGGACCCCTCTCATTCCCCAGTCCAATCCTACTGCTGCCAACATTGCCTCACATACAATGACCATGTTACCTCTGCCTGCAAGAACCCCTCTACTTGTCCTCACTGCAAAGCTTCACACTTCCTCAAGAATTGTCCCAACCCGTCCACAGCTCGTGGGCGTGCAGTAGTGTTCTCGCTTCCCACGCCCGGGTTCCCGGGTTTGATTCCCGGTGGGGTCAGGGATTTTCTCTGCCTCGTGACGACTGAGTGTTGTGTGACGTCCTTAGGTTAGTTAGGTTTAAGTAGTTCTAAGTTCTAGGGGATGATGACCATAGATATTAAGTCCCATAGTGCTCAGAGCCATTTGAACCATTTGCCCCAATCTCACCTCTCCCCCCTCCTGCAACACCTGTAACGAACCACATCCTACCTACTCCTCAAAGTGTAAAGCGAAACCTCTTCCAGTCACCCCTGAGCTCACAGTCCCTGTCTGTCCCGTTGATGATCCCATCCACCCCAACAACTCGCTCCACCCGCCACCTACTGCAGAGGACATCATCCATTTCATCACCATTCTGCTCCAAAACATCCACCCCTTCCAGCCCTCCCATACCCTTTCCCTAATCGCCCTCGCTGCCTGTTCCATCTTCCATCTTACCACCTATGCGACATCCTCCCACAACCAACCCCTACTTCACCTTCACCCCCCTCACCACCCTTGTCTAACTCTCCCCTCCCTTGGTACAACAACCCTACCATATCCTGTACCACAACATCGGCTCCCTGCCCACCCAGAAACTCCTCTTCCTCCACATCCTCCACGTGGATGCCTTCATCCTAAATGAAACCTTCCTTCAACCCAGTATCTCCATCTCCAAGGCTCCTTACACCCTTCACCGCACCGATAACCCGTACCCTCTGGCGTATGGCGGGGTTGCTATAGGCCACCTCAAGCACCTCCCTGTCTGGCCCCAACCTCTCCTTAACAATCCTGCCGAGCATCTCACCCTCAGCCTCTTCTTCCCCACCATTACCATCACCTGTGCCACCATCTATGTCCACCCTCACACCCCCATCCTGGCCCACATTGACCGCACCTTCTCCACCTACGTGATTGCCGCCACAGCCGTGATCCCACCGACCTCCAGCAGTGGTATCAGTTTCTCATCACCCTCCAGAGAGACCTGGTTCCCCTGCCTCAGCACACACGACCCGAATCCAACACCACTCCCAATGTGGTCCTTGCCTCTCCCAACCTCCTTGGGCGCATCACTGCAGATGTCATTGAACTCATTGGCAGCGAGCATGCTCTTGTTCTCCTCGCTATCTCTAATGGTCACCATCCCCGCAACGCTCCTCACCCCGACGTCCCTCCTTAACTTGTCCATGATTACTCCTGTGCCAACTGGGATGCCTACCGGGACTCCATTCACACCCAGGTTGACGGCCATGACCTTACCCTCCAATCTCTTGATAGCATCTCTCACACTGCTACCTTCCTGCACCAGACCTTGTCTGACGCCGTCGCCACCCATATCCCCACCAAAGCCACCCACCCTCACCACCTCGCCCTGCCTCCCCAGGCCATCCTTCTCCTTCGAGAGTCCCGCCGCCTCTACCGCTCTTTTCTCCACACTCGTGACCGGGATACACTTAACCACCACAGGCAATCACAATGACACATCCTCATCCTGCTTACTGCGAAGAAACGCCGTGCCTGGCGTCAGACATGTACACACTCAACACCACACTCCCCATAAATTCTTCCAAGGATTGGTCTGCTTTCCACCGCCTTACTGGGAACTGCCCCAATCCCCAGTACCCTCTCCTCCTTGATGACCGTCCCTTTCCTGACAACCTCAATAATGCCAACCACTTTGTCTCTCACCTCTCAGATGTTTTTTTCCATCCCAGATGATCCCCACTTTGATTATTCCCTCTTCCCTGAGGTCATCTACCGTACGAATACCTCCCTTTGCTCCTAGCTTCCAGTACTTGGGCCACACACCACCATGTGAACTCAACACTCCCATCACTACTCAGGACATCAGCCTCACACTCCGCACTAAACGCAACACTGCTCCCAGCCACGACTGCATTACCTACTGCCACCTCAAACACTGCCCTCCCCCCTTCCTTTCAGTCCTTGCCACCCTCTACAATGTCATCCTTGCCACTGGCTTCTATCCCGACCTGTGGAAAACCTCCCATATCCTAATGTTCTCCAAACCCAACAAGCCTTCATCTGATGCCTCTTCCTACCGTCCAATTTGTCTCGCATCGGTGTTCAGCAAGCTCTTGGAATCCATCCTTTCCTGGCGCATCCATCACCGCCTCTGCCAAAACCACCTCCTCCCCAACACCCAATATGGCTTTCGACCTTCTTTCTCTGCCGATGACCAACTCCTCCGCCTCACTCATCTCCTCTCCCTCCAGCTTAACTCCCATCGCTCCGCCATTTTTGTCTCCCTCGACCTCGAAAAGGCATACGACTGAGTCTGGCATCCCATTCTCCTGTTTAAACTCCAAACCTATGCCCTTCCTATCAACTGCATCCGTCTGATGGCCTCCTTCCTCTCCCGCCGCCCCTCCTATGTTACCATCCATAATGCCAATTCCCACACCTTCTACCCCTCTGCAGGTGTGCCCCAGGGCTCTGTCCTCTCCCCTCTCCTCTACCTCCTGTACACAGCAGATATGTCCAAACCCCCAACCCTCCAGTACATCTATTGCAATATGCTGATGACACCACATTCCTCGCCCTCGCTCCTACCCTCCAACGGTCCCATCGCCTTCTCCAGAATCACCTTGACCTTTTTGCTGCATTGTGTACCCAGTGTCTCCCGAAAATCAATCCTTCCAAACCCAGGCACTCATCGTAGGTCATACCGCTCACTCCTTCCGGCTCCTGGATCTCTCCCTTACTGTCTGCGCCCGTCCTGTCCACCTCACCCCCACCCTCACCTACCTGGGCCTCACCATTGACCGTCACCTCACCTGGATCTCTCATCTACTGTCCATCCAATCCAAAGCCCACAACCGCCTCTGACTCCTCAAACTCCTCTTTGGCCGGACATGGGGGTTGCACCCCTTTACCATCCTCCACACCTACAAATCCTTAATCCGTCCCATCCTCTGATATACCAGTCCCACCTGGGTACCTGCACTCCCCCAAATTCTATAAGTCCCTCCAGATCCTTGAGCATCATGCACTCCGCCTCGCCTTCTGTATACGCCTCCCGTCCCCCATGCGGATCCTCTATGACCTCATTCCTTTCCCCCATCTGCTCCTATTCCTCGAACATATCTGCATCCTCTACACCTCCTGCCACCTTCATCCCCCTCACACCCTGGTTGCTCTTCTCCTCTCCCATCCCCGCCCCCTGCCACATCTTCACTTTTGTGTTCCCCCCTTCCCTCCATCTCAACACCCTTCATCTCCTTTCCCAAGGTGGCTTCCATCAACTCCCCCTCCCGGATGATGCCCTCTCTCCCTCCGTTTATCCCTCATATCAACTCTGAGCCTCACTCCCCTCCTTTCCTCTGTCCTTTTCCCGGGCTCCCTCTCCCCCCTTCCATCCTCATTTTCCCCACCTCCCCTCTCTCTGCCCCCTTCTCACCCCCGAGTTCTTTTGCATTTCCTTCCTCTGCCTCTTTGCATTCCCTCTCGCGTCTGCCCTGTCCCTCCTCCCCTTTTATGAGTCCTCTCCCTCCTTGGTCCCCCCCCCCTTTTTCGTTTTTTCCTCTCCTCCTTCCTTGGTTTTCCCCCTCCTCCAGGTTCCCCTCCCCCATCTGCCTTTGACTCGGGAGTGTCATATTTGTGCCGCCATTTTCGTGCAGTGTTTTACAGTGAGTGTTCCGTGTTGTTTCTTTTGGGAAGTGTAGCGAACAGCCATCTTTCTATCGCTGGGTGCGATTTTTTATCTCTTGCAAACAGCAACCAGACTGTCGCCATTTTTTTTAATTGTGTGTCTACTATGTTACTTGTCTGATTCCTATGTATTTTATCAACATTGGCAACCCCCTTTGCTTTCTGTTTTAACTTTCCGCATTTTTCCGCCATTTTACACTTGAAGTCACCGTTTTATCGCCAGTTTTTCTTGTTTCTTTCTTCTTCCTTCTTTTTAAAAAAAAGTCTTTAGGCTGTAGAGCAGCGTACTAAGCTGCTGCCAGCCCGCCCCCTTCGGGGGGAATTGAAAATCAATAAAGAAAAAAAAACTCGGCAAGGGGGCAGTCTGTCTGTCTCGGCGACTCTAGTCAGTTGGTCAGGCGGAGTGAGCCTGGGCCAGTCACTTGTCACCGGTTGCTGGTCTGTCTCTCGTTCGCGTTTGTGCGGCAGTCAGTGTCTGTTTGTCGTCCGGAGTGCTAGTAGTGTTTGCCCGCCAGTCTGCTATACTTTGTTTAGGCAATGGTCATTGGCGGTTGGATCGATCGGTTGGTCGGTCGCGCACTGGGACACAAATGACTTGTCCGTCTCGAGCGTCGGCGCATGTGAGGTCGCCACGGCAGTCCAGTGGGACGCGCTGTATACCGAGAGGTAGTGGCTTCGCGGCCGACACGAGAGCAGCAGGAGCCAACCTACGACATCGGTCTGGCCGGTGGGAGCTACGACGCCGTGAGACTGGAGATCGGCGCGCCTTCCTGCGTCCGTTGAAGCGGCTGGCAGCGGACTGTTCGGGAGAGCGTTTTGGGGGTCTTGCGCCAGGTCTTCGCCAGACATCGCGAGTTTTAGAAGTTACGTGATTCGTGATATGTTGTTTCATTTACTTGTTAAGTTCTACTTGTTTTCTTGGTCAGTCGCTCGTCCCCAGCTTGCTCGTCTGTCTCCCGTCCTCATTTGTTAGGCAGTTAGTGTCTGTCTATTTGTCTGTTAATAGCTGCCTCTGTTATATTTGTCGGACTCGGTGTTGACTAATTTATTCCTTAAATGCCGAATTCTTAAAATATGTTTCTATCTTGCTTATCACCTTGCGAGGTCGTATATGTGTAATGTAGAGCATGTTGTACATTTGATGTAAGTCTGCATTTTATGGGTTTCATTTAAATAGTTATTTTAGGTTATAAGCTTGCCACCCTTCCAACGAAAGAGTTCTCAAAAAAAAATTGCACTTTCGGTGGCAAATAATTTGAGGGTTGTACCATTTCCATTCCTCTTACGGGGTGCATAGTTTACATGTTTGTGTGAGTTGTTAAATTTTTTTGTTTAAAGTAACCTGGTGTGTTGCAGATTGCACCAGTGCACTATTTCAGAGGTTGTTGTGAGCCATAATGACTACGGCCGTGTTGAAAGGGAGCAGGCAAGCTTTTCAGCCCGAAGGCTCCAGTGTTAATATTGTTCCTTGCCTCTAAATAAAACTGTAACTTGATATTTCGAGGGTGCTTTTCTGCTTATAATTTTAAATCTGTTTTCAAAAAGCTTTTACGAATAAATTCACATTTGTTGAAAGTAATTTTCCATCAGTTACTTCCTGGCAAGTACTTCCACGCTCACCTAGTGTGATTAAATGTGTCAATGTTCTTGATGAATCGTCAGTAAATAAAGCAAATTACTTAAGCAAATATTTTGAAAGAGTAAATTTACGGTTCATAGGAGTTTAGCTATAGGGCAAGACAGGTAATGTTTGATATGAACAAGTGACATACAGAACCTGTTGAAATGAACGAACGGTCTAATGAGTACAGAATATGTATTGAGTATTCCTAAGCCGAAGAAAGATGAAAGTAGTGAGAATCAGAAGGAATTGGATCATTATCAGCAGTCTAAAACTGCTAAAGCAAAATGCCGATATGTATACTGCCACGGTTTACCATCTCTCTGGCTCCTTGCAATGTTCTAAACATACTCAGCAAATAATTTAGTTTGGGAATTGGAATTGAAATATATTAATGTCATGAAGTCACCTCAAAATCAGACAGTCCAGTTTACACCAAAACTGCTCAGTTCATTCCCTTTTCAATGAACCTCGCCATTTCTCTTTCTTCGATCACCAACTCCTCAGATCAGGTATTAGACCTGTGAGCTAACCACTAGAGTGCGAGGTCGCAAGTTCAATATTTTGTAAGGGTCATTTAAAAGTGTTGTGTTAACAATTATGACAGGAAAAATATTAGCTGCCAATAACTCATCATGTACCTCATAAAGGCGACAGAAAATAAGTGTCTGGGAGATGCAGAGATCAATCTTCTATAGGATGTATGTACTACACTTCACAAAAGGACATCGTCGACATTCAAGAAATGTTCAAAAGAAACGTTAACTTTCACCGTGAATAACGAAAGAACAATAGCACGCCACAGAAATCACGAAGATTCGCACTATCAAAATCGAAGGCGAACTCTTTGGGAGTTACAAACCGCGCAGGACGTTCTGATAGGTATCTGCACTTAAAGAATGTATATAGAATCGTATTGCTGTAACGGGCATGTAAGAAGTGATGGAATGTAATGGCATGCAACCAAATGCGAAACAGTCTGTCGTGCAGCTTATTGTGAAACTCGTTATTCTTGAAGGCGTAGCTGCAAATAATGCGAAAATATGTTTTATATGCATTAAAAAAACAACATCCAGAGGTTGAATACGTCCGGTGGTTCCATGTGGTATGAACTGCAACGTCACAGAATTTTTAGGAGGAATAGTTTGCGCTAAAGGAGTATGATTTTAATACGCAGACCAAGAATTAAACAAAAGCAAGTTATTTTAACCAGCTGTTGGCCAAAAGAAGTGCTCATGCCACAGTTGTAGTTCTCTTACGCCCATTGTACCACTCTTGCTTGCTGTGACGTAAATGTTCCCGGTTTTCCTTGTTAGACCACGCCCACAAGAAAGAATTGTAGGCGGCAAAGCACTTCCAGCATCTTGCAGTCAGTTTACCATCCAGATTAACAGTCGGCATATTGTATACGAATGCGCGGAGGCATTTATATTAGTTGATCTTCACAAAATTGTTGGTACCTCTAATTTGCTCTTCAAACCCAGACTGGTCACAGTTGAAAACAAATTCCTTACTGAGTGGTGGGATAATGTTTTTTATCTCATCTACATATTTTCGGTCCGATACCGCAGTTTGCTCTACGTCGTCAAGTTGACGTTTCGTTTTAAATTCCGTTATCTTACGTCTTCCAATAGTATAGCTTGTCTGAAGTTATGCAACCATGCACTGCTTCTTGAAATAACTGTAATTTATGTCTCGCACCGGTTGTTGTACGTGACGTAGTAGGTCAAATGCACATCCTGTAAATTGTATCGACCGTCCCTGAAACGAGCAAACACCAGTTTTTGTAACAAGTGTGCCTTGACCTCCCTTGAATATTCGTAGTTTTTCTTATACTCCACACGGTCGTGCTGTTGTAGACTTACTCGAAATTTGATCATAATTGTTTTTGCTATGCTACGCATGATCTTCCTTATACTCAATTATCTTCAGTACGCGCTCCTTTGACGACGATTGTTCTTCTTTACGTTTGAGTGGAGACGGAATTTTTCTCTTCGTGTCCGACAAGGATGATAAACCACATGATTCAGTACCACTTTCTCTTGTTAAGCACGTATCGTCATCATTGTAATTCTTATGTACATTATCTGTACAGTAGAGCGTACACGACACCACACATTCCACTGACGTATCTCGTAGAAACGCTAATATTTCATCTGCCACGTCTTTCTCACTCTACGAAATTCATTGCGTTCCTTTCTAAGTTTAAAAGTAGTTCATTTACACAAAACCAATTATTGAACTACAAGACACAATGTTTTTGAAATCTGCGTTTCGGGGACAGTGCGAATCAGGTTACGGAAAGGGACCAAGATAAATTGCCGTTAGTTATACAAGAACACGCACAACTCTATTCCTCAAACCACTGCACAGTTTTCTCTTTAAAACAACAAAGATCAATTCCCGGCTGAATTCGCAAGTAACTTCTCCAGAATAAGTTTAAATGATTGCTTTTAAAACACCAGGATTTAGAGTAACAGCTGAAGGCCTCACTTAAGTAAAATTACAGCATCTTCTGGGCTAAAGGTCGAAATAATATTTCATATCAGGTAAGGAAATTCTTTAAAAGTCAAGCATTTACAAATTCCGGCTAAAGGACATATTAAGGAAAATTCAAGTTAATTCTTCGGCTGAAAGTCCAATTAAATAAAAGTTCTGTACATAATAAAAGAGAGACTTTAAAGATAAGTCTTTACACAGTAGAACAGAAAAACATCTTAAGAACAGTGGAAGTATCTTGTCGGCTGAAGGCCCAAGCAGTTACTCAAGAATATTGAAAGACAACCTTAAGATAAAAATTTACAGAACACGGCTGAAGGCTGTTTCAAGAATTCAAGATAATTAAATAGAAACTTTACGGACAAGTATTTACATATTAAAGACACAGATCCTGAAACAAAGTCGGCTAAAGGCCTAAATACAGAACAACAAGAATTTTAAATGAAACGCGGCTGATGGCTTAAGCTTAAAAAACTGACATGAAGTTCGGCTGAAGGCCGTATACTAAAGGTAAAATAGACAACATTAATACACGGCTGAAGGCCTTGCACAGTATCTGCGACCAAATAAAATGACAATCACAGACGACAAACAGAGGTTCATCCGACACACTCGCTGTTCTGTTTCAACCTACCGACTGGCTACTTCAGTTCGCAGATAGCATTCATCTGCTCAGTGGAAATCACAGAAGCTACACACGGTTCTACGTAAACACACTTGGACAAAAGCCCGAACAATCGTAAAATCAATCACTGTAGAACAACAAGGACGAATCAATTCGACACACAGAGAGTTTCGACAAGCGGTTGGCAACCAAATACAAGCTGTCCGATGAGACGACCGACCGAACCACCAACTCAGGTCGTTCCCACTCAAGTTACGTGTATCGGCAACGGTTGGGCGAGTCTTGGCTGTTCGGAGCTGACTGCAGCTCCAACCCGACTCAACCCCCATGTCCGTTTGGAACTTGGAGACACGGCGACCCGGACACACTGTCTCGGACCGAACCATGCTGAGGTAACTCTTGCCCATTGGCCACGACATCTCTGCACAAGGAAGGAACCGACTCACGTCCGGCAAGATGACCAACTGACGAGGCCCACAAACGGTCAAAGGACCAAATACACGTCGTCCGATGAGACGACCAACCGAATGACAAACCAACGGTCGTCCCGCTCCAATCTCCTTCCGTCGGACAGCTCATGTGTGTCACCACTGATCGGCGAGCACTGGCTGTCCGCACTTCACTGGCGCTCCGTTTCCCACTTCACTGCTGCTGCGTCCCGACTGAGCTCCCAACTGAACTCCAGACAGAGGACGACCCGGAAAAACTAGCGGTCGCTCCAGAAATGGTACGACAGTGCACTTATTGATAAGCGCTGCTACTGCCACTGACGGGCAAGCAAACCAGCAACCTAGTGACGCCAGTAAATAGAATTAAAGAAAAAACGAGCCGACCGAACCACAAAACAAGATGACGAGCAATGAACGGCACGAGCGCGAGCCGTGCACGGATCAATTTTCTGTTCATGCTTCATTAATCAGCTTGACAATTATACGTGAAGTATCTGCAATGCTTTGGGTCTGTATTACAGCAAAATGGTAGATAATTACCGACGATGGCTGTAGTTGGCCGATTATGGAACTCTGAGAAAGGTACACTGTAATTCCTTCTCGTGAATATGATGTGGTACAGCTTATTGAACTGGTTTTTGTTCCTTAATTATGAACAAAACCAGGCATGTGTCGTGCGATATGTCACTTAACATAATCAAGCAATGAATGGAAAGTAAAGATGGTAAATCTGAAATGGAATAAACAAAAATGATATTATTTAAGACTGTAAGGTGTAACAGGGTGCAGAACCTTATGTTGTGTTGAGTTCTCGAGACGACTGCCAGTGGTCTGGTCACTTAACTCCCCACAAACCAACCAACCGACTGCCAGTGTGCATTGCCTGCCTGTTAGACGGCAACTGGCGCAGCAACCGTGTATTCCTGGTAGCCGCTACCCCTTGCGCAGCCGCTGACGACGGCAATACCGCAACTCTCCGATATTTCTTTGCTTACACGTAACATTCAGCATCCTGAAGTTAAGGCTTTTCTGATATAACTCTAACAACAGAGCAAAGTGGTGCAAAGATTATTCCACGGGATATGTAGGTAGGTATAGATATACTGGACTTAGTCAATCCAGCATGCTCAGGAATAGTTCAAATGGCTCTGAGCACTGTGGGACTTAACATCTGAGGTCATCAGTCCCCTAGACTTAGAACTACTTAAACCTAACTAACCTAAGGACATCACACACACCCATGCCCGAGGCAGGATTCGAACCTGCCACTGCAGCAGCAGAGCGGTTCCGGACTGAAGCGGCTAGAGCCGCTCGGCTACAGCGGCCGGCTGCTCGGGGCTCTGCCTTGCTGCAGTGATAACACCGGTTCCCGTCATATCACCGAAGTTAAGCGCTGTTGTGCTGGTCTAGCACTTGGATGGGTGACCATCCGGTCTGCCGAATGCTGTCGGCAAGCGGGGTGCACTTAGCCCTTGTAAGGCAAACTGAGGAGCTACTTGATTGAGAAGTAGCGGCTCCGGTCTCGTAAACTGACATACGGCCGGGAGAGCGGTGTAACTGATCTCATGCCCCTCCATATAAGCATTCAGTGATGCCTGTGGGCTGAGGATGACACGGCGGCCGGTAGGTACCGTTGGCCTTTCAAGGACTGTTCGGGTGGAGATTAGTTTTAGTTTTATACCATCAAACATCTCGGATTATCAAGGTCATTTTTTAAAAACCTGGTTTAAAAAAGGAATAAAAGCAGTTATATGGCACAAAAACAAGTAATTTATTTATTAAAGCAACAGGATAGATTCCAGAATAAAAAATTAAAAGTTTGTATTACTAATCCGTATAAACAAAACGGATTAATGTTCGTATACTCCACTGCTCTATTAAATCAGTTTAACGCTCAAAGTTTTAGAAAATATCAAATACATAAATAATACTTTGTATGCAAATTACGAAATAAAAATAAGCATCATTGATTTGAATAGATCAACCAGAAGATAGTTAATAAAAATTCTTACCACAAATTTGGCGCATTTTAACTGGAATCGCTATCTTTAGGGACAGTACAGATATCTGCCGTTGCCGAGGGCATGGAAGATTTCGGACTGGTGTCTACAACTAATGGTTTAGCTGAAATTTTCTTTTCTGCGCACTGGAACAGTGCAGAAATACTAGCTGGTCTTTTGTATTAAGCTCCCTTTTGACAAAAATTATTTCTTGCAAAGTGACAATTCATAATTTCAGAAGCGTTATGTTGTTGGTTACTCTCAGCAAAATTCACAAACGTGTTTGGGGCTCATATGTGGGTTTTAGGTGTTCCTTCCTCATCGTGCTCAAATTTAGGTGTCTTGTGTGGGTCGAAAACACTTTTTAATAGCGTATCCTCACTCAGTTGTTCTTCGATAGCTAAATTTCTATCACTGTTGATCCATTCGTCAGGTACTTCCGCTGAAAATGCACTCAGTTCATTAGTGGATGGAGAATTTAGCACTTGAACAATTTCAGAGGGATTAGTTGTCCACTCGTCATCACTTTCATCGCTTTCCATCTCGGCTGAGTGAGGCGACAGTTGTTACTTACCAGTCGCCACGCCGAACGACTTTCACACTCGAGTCACATTAATGTGACAAGTTCGACGTCATCATGCAATAGCCACTCACAGATGGCAGGTGGTAGCACCAGCAATGAAGGGTATATAAAGCGTGTTTGGGGGACAAGGGAAAACAGTGCAGTCGTTGCCGTAATGCGGATACGGAGTAATTCATCTGAGATCCAAAAGGACATGATTATTGACTTCCGGACCAAGGATGGAAGCACTTCCGAAACGGCTAAGTTCGTAAACAGTATATCGTGCAAGGCAAAATGGCGCTATCCAAAACCGGCGCCGAAACAACTGCGGTGCACCACCGATCATAGATAACATTGGTGGAGGACGGCTGCGGAGACGTGTACGGGTGAATAGAGTTTGAGCAACTGACCGCCCAGCTGAACCAAGGGGCTAGCAGCAGTGTGTCCTCAACGACCGTTCATCGAACATTGCTGTGTATGAGCAGTAGGCGCCTGGTTCAAGAACCAATGCGGAATGCTGATCATCGGCAACGTAGGCTGGAATTTGCTCGCCAATACTGCAGCTGGACGTCCACTGACTGGCGACAGGTGGCCTTTCCAAATGAATCATGTTTTACGCTTCATCGTTGGCATGAGGGGCGTGAAATGTCTGAAAGGAAACGCACTGCAACAATCGTCGGAAGGATCTAAGCCGGTAGGCAGACATTCCCTTAGTGAAAGCGTAATTCTGGAAGGGAAAATGCATCAACACGTGCAGCTTGATTTCCCTCCGCACGATGGCATCAGCCAGCAGGTCAGTGCAAAGTATCAGAGCGCTTAGTGTACGTGCATGGTTCGAAGAACATCGGGATGAGTTTACCGTACTCTCCTAGCCACAAAATTCCTAGAATTTAAATCCAGTCTATAATCAGTGGGATCACCTCGATCGGGCTGTACGCGCCATGGATCCTCAACCGAGAAACATAGCGCAGCTGTCCACGGCATTGGAGTCGGCAGGGCTTCACATTCCTGTCGGTGGCTTACAGAAACTCATTGATTCTCTTACTGCAAGTCTCGTGCAGCAAACGGTGGATATAGAAGCTTCTGACAGATGTTCGCATTAATGTGACTGGACAAAGTGCAGGTGTCTGACTGCACTGCCAACTGCGCCGAGATAAAACTGTGGGAAAATTTCTTTTGCGTGCCAGGCTATCGGGTTTGCTCGATTATCGAATCCTACAGTATTTGGCAACAGTTGTTTCCAAATTCCTATCCCACCTTGGACATTTAGGTTTTAATTCCCCGGTTCCTTCGTAGAAACCACGGCCATAGCCATCTCCTTTTCTATACCACGTGAACAGATACCATGTCCTTAATAACATCAACGTAGCTTTTGCTTGTAAAAGAGGCAATCTAATTATCTTTGAACCTCACGGAACTTGGCTTGTTTCGTTAGTCATGTTATGTATTGCGATATTTCAAACTTCTCATCGTGATAGGTAGCAAACACTTTCTCAAGCATCAGATTGATTGTCAGTTTCTTCACTTCTACTGTTTAGACCACGGTGTACATCTATGTCTACCATCCACAAGTCATCGTATAGCGTATGGTAGAGGGTACTTCTGGCAGCGCAATCGTTTCCTCCTATTCCTGTTCGATTAGTAAATGGTGCGTGGAAAGAGCGGCTGTTGTCAAGCCTTCTCCTTCCTCTAATTTTCTTGTCTGGTCAGTACGCAAAAAGTATGGGGGATCAAGTAATTTGTTTCCAGACTCTTCTTGGAACGTACGTTGTCGGAATATTAATAGTAAGCCGCTCCGTGACTCACAACGTCTCTCCCGTAGCCTCTGCCGCTGGGGTTTGCTGAGCACTTCCATATCGGTCTCGTCCTTACTAAATGAACTTGTGATGAAATGCGGCGCTCTTGGTTTTATCTCCTCTATCTCTCCCATGATATCAGACTGGTAACGGTGCCAGACGGACTATAAATGCTCAAAAGGAATGTTTTGTAAAGATCGATGAGAATTATCCAAAAATCGTCGAATGAGTGTTTTGAGAGCCACTTCTTCTGTAGATGAATTACATTTCCTTAATATTCTCTCAATGAACCTCAACCTGGCACCTACGTTTCCCACTGTACTGCAATTGAACAATAAGGAATGTATCCGCTTATTTACGCACAATACGTTATTTCTTCTTTTTTTACGTTCAGAGTGAACTGCTAGTTCCTGCAGTAGTCATAATTCTGGTTCGATATTCACTATTTCGTACTTTACTAAAGAACATGAATAAGCTTTCTGCTTTCAGCAGGTGCTATGAGTAGCTATGTTGCTGCATGTACTAGTTCTATAGTTTAAAAGATTAATCATAAATACAGACAGTTAGAATGAATAATGACTTTCCGTAAGTTATACCAGGTGAGGAAACAAAGAAATTTGAAGTACATGGAACGTGTGGGTGCCTTAACATGATGAGGTTCTACAAAAATGAATGAAGCTGGAGCAAAAGTTATACAAAAGAAACTAAAAAAATCATTCAGATAACGTTTACCAATACAGGAATTATGCTGTAATCATTCTACTTCGCACAAAATGAGAAAGACAGAGCATAAAAATTATAAAGCTGTCAGCTTCCTATCTGCAATATAGAAATATTCGCTAAAATTACTGCCGACTGCACATAAACCCACTGGACTTTCGTCAACTAAAGGAACAAGCCGGCTACAGCAAAATGGAATACCTGAAGGTCATGAATACCGTTTGTTCTGGTATTTACAGATTTTGAGAAGATTTTTGACTCAGTTTGAACAAAATCTATAGTGATAACCACTAAGAAACAATATTTACTGACTTAACATATTTTCGTGTAGTCAAGGGTATATACGTCAGTTCTTCTCCTTCATCAGGATACTGAACAACTGAAAACAAAGAAAATTTTAAGTTTCATAACACCAACGGTTTTCTCTGTAGTCTTAGATGAAAGATGCATGGCCTTAAACTGGGGTGCAGAGGAAGAACATATATGTACACAAAGTACCAGAATGCTAAAGATACGCACAGTCTGGCTCCAGTCCTGGTAAACTTCAAGCAAAACAAAGCAATTTTGAATGTAAAGTTGAATAAGAGCTACAATAAGATTACAGTAACGTACACCAAATTTACGAGAAAAACATAGTATACATTAACAGAGTAGTCATAGAACAAATTAATGTTTTTTTCGGTATTTAGGAGAGTTGATGATGGATTGGACGGAAAAGTAATTTAACAGAAGCCTGAAATTGGCTTTGAGTGCTTTTGGTACACTAAATGGAGTTGTGAAAATTAACTTAAAATGCGCCTGAAATAAATTATTCCAGTCAGTGTCTATTAACAATTCTGAGTTAACGCTACTGGACATTGTTTTTCCAACCGAAAATCGTTCAGAAAATATGTTTTACTCAGAGACAAACATGAACACGTCTAACTGACAACTTGGAGCAACAAAAAGTCCTAGTGATGCTTCTGTTCAGCAGTGTATCTCAGATTGGTGATGATGATGAATTCGACGATGAAGACGTCTCCCTGGAACTTTTAAGTACATTCAGACTTGTAGGCATCAGTGTGCCGAGTGTGATATGCCTCCATCTCCATAAAAAGCCCAGAACAGATTAGGAGCTATTTCTCGACTACTTCTTAGGTTATTTTGTAGTGGGCTAATGAACTTATGTAACAGGGAACTTGGTGTCCTGAAACTTGTTTAAAGGATGGCTCGTATGTTAGGACCTTGTCTGCCAGATATGAGCACATGGCCATCCGACATACACAGGTCATGCAAGCAACTGACTTAGTTTGTCTAATGACCTGGGGGACAGTTTAATGCCTACCAGGGGAACCTTGATTACAGCTTGCTCTACCGGTTCACCTAGCCGTTGGCAGTTCCTACATTACGGGGTCTTCTGGCGTGCTCCAGTTGCAGTGAAAGGAACAAGTGGTTTGACGACGCGGTCACAAGACACCGCACGTATTGCGTTCTCCTAAGCCTGGAACGGCCAGTCTATTGAGCGCAGAATGTGGATTAAGGGCACACCAAAGAAAGACCAAAGTAATAGAGGGTAGCAGAAACGCGATAAGTGATAAACTTAAGATCAAACTGAGGGACCACGAAGTAAACGATGTGAAAGAATTCTGCAGCCATATAACAAAACAATCCACAACAAGATAGTACGGTGTGTAACAAGCACATTCTCACGTTAAAGAGACCATTTTTGACCAAGACAGGTCTACTGGAGTCAAACATGGAACTTACTTTGAGGAAGACATTCCCGAGATGTACGTCTAGAGCATAGTATTGTGTGGAAGTGAATCATGAAGCCAGGGAAAACCAGGAAAGAAAACACTCGTTCCCTTTGGGATTCGGTCCAACAGAACAATGCTGAAAATTAGGCGAATTTTTAAGGTATGATATGAAGAATCGCAGAATCGTCGAAGACACCAACACACAAAAAACACTGAGTCCATGAAGGGACAGAATGGTACATTATAAGAGACCAGGAAGTAACTTAATTTGTATTACAAGAAGAAATGTAGTAGATATACTGAATATGCAGACAGAATTGGGTTATATTCAAAAGTTAGGAACAGAAAAGAGGAAGTCGGGGCAGGCTGCACCAGATCACTCAACAACATGATGACAAAAATTTAGTTAACAAATGTAAAAACTACCCGTCTTCGGAATCTGAAGGCTGAGTGATTTCAGATCATATCACAACTTATTAGTAGGCTAAAGACGGCTATAGTGGCTAGGGCGGCTAAACAATCCATCTCATTTTATTCTCTTGGAGACTGCTCCCATTCAGTAGCCAACATTTAAAATTATTCAAAGAGGATCCTTTTATTTCGCCAGTGAAAAATTTTCTCTACATCTGGTTCCAAAGTGGCAAATTCGTTTGTACGTTTCCAGAATGAGATTTTCACTCTGCAGAAGAGTGTGCGCTGATATGAAACTTCCGTGCAGATTAAAACTGTGTGTCAGGCTGAGACTCGAACTCGGAACCTTTGCCTTTGCCGGGCAAGTACTCTACCATCTGAGCTATGGTAAAACAAGTAGCCATAGAAATAACGTATAGCGAGCGGCTACGCCTCTCTCTCACGTCTCTACTATCAGCAAATCATTGCAACGTAATTACTTACTATTTCCAGCATGATCACCTGATGGGAATAAATTTGTATAGGACTGAGTTATCAGGTGCGGTAACGTGAGAGAAATTACAAGCGTGAACAAAGGGCTAGAATCACTTGTTCAAATATGCTAGTTATGCAGGGTTGCAGCTCAGTTCTTGGTGAAAAAAATGCATATTTGCAAGAGAAGAACGTACTCATTACCTACACGAAAGTGGCCTCGCAATTCATTTCAAAACTAGGGCACACAGGATGGGCACGTAAGGGAGGAAGACGCATCGCTAAGAGGGGTAACGGCCATCTGCATGCGGTCCCATCTACATCTACATCTACATGGTTACTCTGAAATTCACACTTAAGTGCTTGGCAGAGGGTTCATCGAACCATTTTCATACTACTTCTCTACCATTCCACTCTCGAATGGCGCGTGTGAAAAAGGAACAGCTAAATCTTTCGGTTCGAGCTCTGATTTCTCTTTTTTATTATTGTGATCATTTCTTCCTACGTAGGTGGGTGTCAACAAAATATTTTCGCATTTGGAAGAGAAAGTTAGTGATTTAAATTTCGTAAATAGATCTCGCCGCAAAGAAAACCGCCTTTGTTTCAGTCACTGCAATCCCAACTCGCGTATCATATCAGTGACACTCTCACCCCTATTGCTCGATAACACGGAACGAGCTGCCCTTCTTTGCACTTTTTCGATGTCCTCCGTCAATCCCTCCTGGTAAGGATCCCACACTGCGTAGCAATATTCCAGCAAAGGACGGAGAAGTGTAATGTAGGCTCTCTTTAGTGGGTTTGTCGCATCTTCTAAGTGTTCTGCCAACAAAGCGCAGTCTTTGTTCGTCTTCCTCACAATATTATCTATGTCCTCTTTGCAATTTAAGTTCCTCGTATTGTAATTACTAGGTATCTAGTAGAACTAACACCGCTTAGATTTGTGCGATTTATCGTATACCCAAAATTTATTGGATTTCTCAAGTACCCATGTGGATGA
Source organism: Schistocerca gregaria (assembly GCF_023897955.1). Taxonomy (NCBI): domain Eukaryota; kingdom Metazoa; phylum Arthropoda; class Insecta; order Orthoptera; family Acrididae; genus Schistocerca; species Schistocerca gregaria. The sequence goes on along the minus strand of NC_064922.1, from coordinate 522,148,429 downwards.
ACTCCCACTTTTCTTTGTTTAGTGCCAATTGCCACTTTTCGCACCATACAGAAATTTTCACTAGGTCATTTTGCAATTGGAATTGATCGTCTGATGATTTTACTAGACGGTAAATTACGGCGTCATCTGCAAACAATCTAAGGGGGCTGCTCAGATTATCACCTAGATCATTTATATAAATCAGGAACGGCAGAGAGCCTATGACGCTACCTTGCGGAACGCCAGACATCACTTCTTCTCTACTAGATGATTTACCGTCTATCACTAGGAACTGTGACCTATCTGAAAGGAAATCACGAATCCAACCACACAACTGAGACGATACTCCATATGCACGCAATGTGATTAGTAGTCGCTTGTGAAGAACGGTATCAAAAGCCTTCTGGAAATCTAGGAATATCAAATCAATTTGAGATCCCTTTTCGACACCACTTCATGGAAATATATGAGCTAGCTGTGTTGCACAAGAACGATATTTTCTGAATACGTTTTGGTTATGTAAGTCATTTTCTTCAAGATGATTCATAAGGTTCGAGAACAGTATATGCTCCAAAATCCTACTGCAAATTGAAGTCAGTTATATGGGTCTGTATTTCAATGAGCTACTCCTATTTCCTTTCTTGAATATTGGTGTGACCTGTGCTACTTTCCAGTCTTTAGGAACAGACCTTTCGTCATGTGAGCGGTTGTATATAATTACTAAGAAAGGCGCTATTGTGCCTGCATACTCTGAAAGGAACCTGATTGGTATTCCATCTGGACCGGAAGACTTGCCTTTCTTAAGTGATATGAGTTGTTTTGCAACACCTAAGATATCTAACAGCTGTTCTGGTTTCGAATTATGGAATGTTTACTTCGTTTCCATTCGTGAAGGAACTACGGACAATTGCATTTAGTAACCCAGCTTTAGTGGCACCATTTCCATCGCTATCGCGCAGTGACGGTATATCAACATTTCCATCGCTATCGCGTAGTGACGATATACCAATGACACCCGTGCTATACACGCACAGAACTGTGGGTACACTTCGTATTGAACATGCGAGGAGGGCAAGTACTGTGATAGGCTAGTTTTTGCGGGAAGAGTGATCATGTAATCTCATACTATCTTACGGGATTACTTGGAAGCGAATCAGACAAAAATACACAACACAGTACAGCATATAAATATCAATGGCGTCCTAATAAAACTTCACACACCCACATGAGCAATGCCTAACTTGAAATAAGTCAAGAGCGATGTTTGCACCTTGTGCAACCAGTCACGTAACATAGGAGCTCGTGGAAGACAATGGGCAGATCTGTTCTCACCACGGATTCGTCCTCGGTATTAACAAAAGTATCACACGATCACGCGCATTGCCTAATACGAAAATCTACAAAAGTGGTCAGGGCTCATTGACTATGCAGTCGTCACCGCGTGATGAGTGAATGGAAGTTAATGGCAATTTCTGTACTCATCGTTTGGGAATTTTTCCTGGATTGTAACCAAATTTTCACACATAACATATGTAACACCAAGCTTTAACGGATTTAGGATAGGTATTGTTGGTAGTCCGCCCAGCTTCGCGAGTGCGCGAAGCCAAAGACCATACAAAACGTATCAAACAAAATCAATTAACTTCACGCCCAAAAATACTTATATATTTCACAATGTTCACAAGCACAGGAAACTGAGCTGAAATACTAATATTACAGTATCTTCTCTCTGTCTGAGTGGACACGACATTGTGGCTACCTAATGAACAAAGGCGTAAGGCCCAGCTCACAAAAATGTTAACAACATCTTACTAAATACTCAAGAAAATGAACAGGCCAAAAGCACACAGTGCTGTAAAGTCAGCGTACACTAAATGTGCTGAAGGTGCCATATCTTTACACACACCTGGTTGGTGTAACTCGAGCAAAAATGAACCGTTAGAAACTTAAGTCCAAACCACTGACTTATGTAAAAAATTACTTAGAAGACAAGGTCGCAATATGACCCCAACTGAAAGAGACCTGGAACAGAACAGTTTAGTAATCTCAATTGTAATGTACACCCTTATTATATTTCAGCATTCAGTCTGAATGAGACGATCACAGAGACTGTCCATTCCCTTACCAAGGCGGTACCTGAATGCTGAAAATGGCAGAGAGCCGCCTAACTGTCTCTACTAACTGCCCTACCAACCCTGCAGCCAAAGCAGACTCAACACTCTCCACTAGATATGGATCTGTGACTTGAACTTACTCTGTGTCAAACACTTTCTCCGCCTATTAAGTTGGGAGAAAACTCAAGTAACACAGGCATCTCTAAACTGCCACTGTTTTGCTCACGGAACTACACAAATACATCTTTCGCACATCACCAACATATTACGGAAATGGAAAAATGGACGTGCACTAGAAAATAAAGTAATACGATTGTGTCCGCCCGTTCTCCAGAACCTCTCGGTAACTGTATAGATTACAAACGATCAATGTGTCATTGACACTAAAATCCTGAGTGAAAGTAATGGGATGGTACTAACGTTGGAGGTACAATACGGGTAGGTGCCACTACAGATTGATGCTACATGTTGCTTTGAGGCCGCCGCCACCGTGTTAGAGCCCCAAAACATTAGCAGACGATTGCTTCTTGTTCCTAACTTTTGTCATTGCACGCAACAGTTGTTTTAAACACAAAATGTTACAGAATAATTGTGAACAACACAGCATTAGGAAGGCATTTTCAGACGTTTTTCTGGTCTTAAGTGTGTATTTGATTCAGTAATAAGACGCATATCGTGGTGTTTTCGTTATACCACGATTAGGATAGGATGACGTTAATTTCCTATTACAAAGACGCCAAAATTTATGTTTGCAACTCTCTTACAATATCTTAAAGGATAAATGAATGATCTACCATGTGGTTTTCAGTTCTGTCTGCCTTTTCTAGTCCGCCCCTGTGACCGAGCGGTTCTAGACACTTCAGTCCGGAACCGCGCTGCTGCTACGGTCGCAGAATCGAATCCTGCCTCGGGCATGGATGTGTGTAATGTCCTTAGGTTAGTTAGGTTTAAGTAGTTCTAAGTTCTAGGGGACTGATGACCTCAGATGTTAAGCCCATTGGTGTTTACAGCCATTTGAACCATTTGCCTTATCTAATATGAGGAATATTCATCCGCTGCAGTAAAAAAACAGTGGACAGTTCTTGAGTACCATCGTGAATACACCAACTGATCCCCTATTATTTACTTTTTAGTGTTAGCTCATACTCTATGAACTTCTCCGGGAGAGTAATGCAATTTTTCAGATCCCTTTCTGTCTGCAGCTCACTTGCGAAGTACTTACTCTGCCCCACGCGACAAGACACGCTCGTTAGCTAATAGCTACCGAAAGCTGAGATGCTGGCCGTTATAGATGTTTTACAATCCTAGCAATGTGGCTAAACCATCCTTACCCTAGGAACGGCTCATTACAAAAAAATGTACATAAGAGCTTTCATCTTTGACTATTCTCATGATACAACTAATCTTCAGTACACAATTACTCATAGAAGCATATAAACACAGTTACATAAACTATATGCCATTTTATTTAGATTTGCAATGTTTTATGCTATTATACATATTCACATAATTATAATTATCAGGCATAATCAATGCAAAAGGCCGCGATGTATTCTGTAGGTGCATTGAATGATGTCTACCCTCAAGTTGGTTTTCAACAGCATAGAGATCTGGCAAGGTTTTGGTAGCAGCACTAGAGTCAGATTTTGAGATCCATGTGTTCCTGCTCTTTTAAAAGCTGAAATCTGAAAGAAGATCATTTTACTTGTACATACAATAATTTGTATCATCTTTCACTTTGTGAGCAATCTGCGACACTTGCTGCATTAGCTGCTACTACAGCGGTGAGGGAATGTTCCTCATTAGCTCCGTGATTTCAAGGTCATTTGCTGATGCGAATTTCACTGTTGCCATAACATTGAATATCGCTGGTATATGTAAAGTCAGTTGTGTTTCCCCGACGCAGCTGAAAATGACAAGAATAAAATTTAGTAACGCAATGTTAAGAAAATGTTTGAAATCGTATTGCAGTTTGTCTGAAAACTAACAGGCAACTTCTGGCAACCATCAGCTGAGTGATTATTTGTTCGTTCTTAGAAACTTTTATATCGCTTATTTTCACTATTTTTTTGAACGGTGAATTGGAAAGGTGGATAGAATGGATGTTCGTCACACCCAATATTCTCCTTTTCGTATCCTTTTCAGTTAATTTTCAGAGCAAAATGAGGACACCCAGTCAGAAAAATTGATAACAGAGAACCTGTATGAATCTACAACCATTACTGATGATTTATCACAGTGACGACAATGCAGTTCACGTCATAGCACGTTAGAATGAGTAAACGCGCTACTTCTACCAGAAAGCGACGAATGCTTGGTGCTGATGAGCCTAGGATGGTTTTCTGTTGTTTCCTATGCTGACTCATTGAATCAGCTGCGGCAGAAAATATTTCATGACACCGGATTCTGATGCATCTTTAACGAAGTATGCAAAGATTTAAGTGCTGATTACTTCTTGCATTTGGTTCAAAATCCCAGAGTTATTGGCTAATAGTTACACATTTGATGTAAGTTAATAATTCATAAGTTTCCTGCCAACCATGATTTAACTATTGTGTGGGCATCCATAGTTGACTGCTTTGAGAATATTGAGAAACTTCTTAAAATTTCATCTTCAAGCTTGTAGGAATGAGATGGTGAAGGAGGAGTTCTTTCCCATCAGCTTACTGTTCGTGGTTGAAAATTGATTTCCCCTAACAGCGGAACGTGCTGCGACGGCTTCAGTGACTTACACGAAATACAAGCTGAGGGTATGCAAGCTGGATGCATCCATTTGTATACAGCCATTAATGATAAGATGCTACTTTTTTCACCTGTCCTTTAGTTGATGTGAGGAGTCAAGTGGACTATTCTCAGATTCACAGTGGTTGAGTTACCTGAACTTTGTAGAGTAGTTCTTAGGCGCAATGGCTCCTGGTTGGACGAGATACTAATAAAACTGTAACTACAGCGCTAACTGCCGAAAATGCATAGATTATAAAGAAATTCAGGGGCCGTTTTGAATAAGCGGAATCAAGAAGTCGGTGGTTCTAGCTCATTGAGGGCAGAATAGACGTCCTAGCACCCGTATGTACGAAAAACATGGTAATTAAATCGGGTAGTATCCATATTCATAAGACAAACGTTTGTAACGGAGCAGTGGTGGTGTATGGAGTGTATGATTGTGTGATCATCTGTTACTCTTGTTAATCGCCTCTTAAATGAGATGACCGTCTGCAGAATGATGTAATCATAGGGCGTAATTAATTGCAGTTTGACGTGTTGGTTTTGTGAATGGGATACAAAGATGTTGATACTTTTCACACGCTGTTGAACAACACTTTTAATGGCATAAATTAACTTTTATTTATAATCTGACTAACAATGTGCACAGTTAAAGACATTTGGTAGTTTCAGTTAATGAATCAGCAGCTCATAGGTACTCTTCACACATTGCAGCACTGTCTGCCGATCTGTACCGTCTCATGCGTATCCCCAAATGTTGCTGTGCGTCGCTGTGTGGTAACGTCCCTCCAGCTTACTACTTTTAATTTCCTTTTATTTAACGACTGGCTGTCATTGAAACCTTCGTTAGAATAAAAACGAAGTTACACAGTGACTTTTAGCTTAGCAGTCTATTCTAACAATTACTCCTCAATAATTGTCATTTGAACATTGTGACAACATAGAGACAAACAAAAATGTAATAATGACAGTTATGACGAGAAGGGCTCTAAAATTAATTTCCCCTGTTCTTAATTTATGGTGTTTGTATTGGCTTATACACATTTTTCTTGCACCTGTCGCATTTCACGTAGCTGTTCCATTTGTCACCTATTTCTGTCACGTCTTTGATGTGCAAGCTTTACTCCTGTGTTGTTAGCCCACGCAAGAAACACATCGGTCGAGGAAGCGTATTTCTTCCTGCTGCAAGGATGGTTGGGACTTGGTAAGAGTGTAGAATATGTATAACAACCCTGCAATAAACGATTCACTTCCTGGAGTGACAAACAATCATCCTTATAAATTCAGTTGATATCTTCTTAGTATTTCTATTAAATATTCTAAACGATTTTCGCTTCTTATCTGCTATCTATCAAAAGCACTTTGTTTTTCAGTCCAGGGGGATAATTGCAAGCGGAAACTACAACTAATCTCGTCTTTTCATTGCAATTATCTTTCAAGTTATCAGTAGGACGATGAAGGAGTACTGAATACAGCAGTTGCTCACTATTTGACTAGGTCTGTGGAGCCTGGTGGCGCTGTTAAGAAAGCCAAGGCTCCGTTGATTCTAGGTTCTACACTCGTGAGGGACCAGCGTTTCATCTTTAACGTGACAGAGTCACAGCTATTGGACCTCTTGAATGTGGCAAATAATTCTGTCAAAATGATCCTACATGAGGCGAGAAAACTCTTTTCTGGCGTCATTTATTCGAAAGCACTCATCCCTTTCACAGCAAAAAGGCCTTCCTTTCTCCACTTCCTTCACCCCTCTATTAAATCCATGGACTAAATGTTAAACATTTTTCCATTTAACGCTTCATTTGCTAACCCATAAACAACAATACTCATAGCAAATATACCCATAAACTTCAAATACGCGACACTGGAGATATCATAGCAAGAGCAATGAGAGAACCTCAAATAAAAACTGATGCTTGACAAATACTCTTATAAAAATCTGCGTACCACCTTGAGAAACTAAATCGCCACGAATTTAGAGATCAACCTTATTTTGCAAGGTAAATTTTTCCTGCAGTGATATATTACATACTTTGTATTCCCCAAATCAAACGTTGCATGAGTGCTGGTATCAACGTAGTTGTTATTGTATGGTATGCACTCAGTTAATCGAAAATATTTCAGACTGGAAACAACACTACTATACTAAATCATCAAAAAAATGGCTCTAAGCACTATGAGACTTAACATCTGAGGTCACTAGTCCCCTAGAGTTAGAACTACTTGAACGTAAGTAACCTAAGGACATCACACACATCCATGACCGAGGCAGGATTCAAACCTGCGACCGTAGCAACAGCGCGGTTCCGGACGGAAGCGCCTAGAAGCGCTCGGCCAATGTTAGTGCAAAGAACTTTGCTGAAGATCATAGGCTCAACGCGCAATGCCTCATGATTACCTGGACTGACGCCAGCTAGAGTCAGGCGGACGGAGGCCAGTCGAGTAGAAATTGCTCTGATCATTACAGCAAACCACGATCTCTTTCACACAAATGGTTTTCCAAGGTGTTTTCATTACTAAAAGACTAGACGATTAAGTAATTTATATGTGAGAGTGAGGCAACGCTTCCTGTGGGAACTTCCGCGTCCTACACTGTTGGAAATTGGTGAATATGGCTGTTACGTGATTTTCTTTCAGTGATTATAAAATTAAGTCGCCTCTACACATTGGGTAGCCTACGCAGCTGATTAATCACGATTACATCGTAAAGAGAACTGAAAGCACTGAACAAGCTATAATCCATTCCAGGGACTCAGCAAGGCAGTGCCACGTATCCGTGTAAGGATACGTTGAGCTTGCAACATGTCGAATTTGGTGGTCTGGTGGATTGACGCTAGTTTCATACATCTAAGGTATAGCATCAATTTCCACATCAGGTTACGGATTTTAATACGCACAAACATATCCTATTTCCCTCTGGTTGTGCCAAGTGAAAGGCATACGAATGCACCATGGTTTCAAATTCACATTAAACACAATGTTCTTTCGCAATCGACAAGAAGCTAATTTGGATTACGATAAACGTGGAAGTGGTGGCTTGCTGAAAGTCTGGCGCCTCTAACCTTCCTTACACAGGCTGATTTATTTCATTTAATGAAACAAGCGCTCTGTACGGTTACAGAACACTAATTTCATATTTTATTTGAGTTAGAGATGTTGAATATACTGGTTCTGGACTGGAATTTGAACTCGGATCTTTCCATTCGCGAGATTTGATCGCTTCGTGACGTCACAGATTCACCAGTTCGTTGTTTGCTCGAGATTTCAAATTCATCAAAGTCCCCACTTAAAGTACATGTCTGGGTTCGAATCCTGATCTGACTCAAAAGCTTTAATCCAGTCTTTTCAATCAGTAGCTGGTGAGAAATAATTTTCATATTCAGCGTCTATCCACCCATTGGCAGCAATAAAGACATGTGACAGATTCTACTTCCAGTAACGTGCCAATCCTAGCTGACGATGAAAAAGAATTCAATAGGTAACATCTCTCCATGTGTTGTCAAAGAGGATATGAGGGTTCGATTCCCAGTCAGCAATGAATTCTTCGCCGCGTTACTTCTAGTTTAAACACGAACACATCTCACTCTCGCTAAAAAATGGTTCAAATGGCTCTGAGCACAATGGGACTTAACATCTGTGGACATCAGTCCCATAGAACTTAGAACTGCTTAAACCTAACTAACCTAAGGACATCACACACATCCATGCCCGAGGCAGGATTCGAACCTGCAACCGTAGCAGTCACGCGGATCCAGACTGAAGCGCCTAGAACCGCACGGGCACACAAGCCGGCACTATCGCTAAAGGAAACCTATTAGGTTGGTGCACAAGTTCTTATAGTTTTTGTTTTGCATGTCGGTATTCCAATTGCTATCGGTTTATTAATCGATTGTCTTTTTAATTTGTAGTTCACTATTGTTGTCTGAGTTTACGCACGTCATTTTGTCATGTGAAGGTGGTGAGTGAAGCAGTAGACGCGAGAAAATGTACTGTCAAGTGGAGAGAAAATACAGTCCAAATTGACGAAATCGGAACATTTTCGAGTACAGTACATGCGTGACAATAGCGAAGGCGGCCAGAATTATTTGCGCCGTATGTGGAGACAATGCCAATGGACAGAAAACTGGAAGAAAATTGTTTTCTCGTTTTAAGGAGGATTGTTTTCACATTGGTGACTCTCCAAGTTCAGGAAGATCTTCGGGGTTCGATGAAGATCGTTTAAACGAAATAATACACAATGATTTACGTCGCTGTACTCGAGGGCTGCCAAAGTGATGAACTGTGATAATTTCACCACCGTGTGACATTTCATTTAGTGGGGTAGGTTCAAAAATCGGGTATATGGGTACCGCATGCTCTAAGCCAAAAACGCAAAAGTCAGTGGGAGGCTATATGTGCATCTTTGTTTGCTCGTCATACACTGCCTCGTGAACAACACCGACTACTCCTATCCTGTATCGTTACTGGCAATGAGAAATGGTGCCTTTATGCTAGCGTAAAGAAAAGAAAGCAATGGCTGAACACAATCAAAGCAGCAACTCCGCGTTCAAGGGCCTGCGCTCGTCCACAAAAGATAATGTTATGCATGTGGTCGAGCAGTGACGGTGTGTGTACTACGAACTGCTTCCCAGGGGTGTAACCGTCACTGCTGATGTTTATTGTCAACAAGTAAGACATCTAGCAGGCGCAATCCAGGAACAACGTCCAGGAAGACTGCGTGAGGTGTTGCTACCTCACGATAACGCCCGCCGGCATTCTGCTAGACTGACAAAAAACGCTATTCAAGAGTTGGGTTGGGAAATCATTCCGCAGCCGCATCATTCAATTGATCTTGCACCCTCAGATTTTCACCTTTTCCGCTCTCTATCGAACAACCTTCAAAGTACTACATTTCCGGTTGAAAATGCGTTCCAAGCACTACGCGACAAGTTCTTCACCTCAAAACCACGTGATTTCTACAGTTGAAGAATCAGAAAGTTAACCCACCGTTGACATACTGTTGTAAATAATGAGGGAAATTGTATTATTGATGACTAAACTCTCGGTTATGTGTATCTGTTATGTTTATTAAATTTATGGGAAAACGCTACGAACTTATGCACCAACCCAACGTATTTAATGTCCACACATGGCTAGAAAACAACGGCGATAGGTGCTGGGGTCGAATCTCAGGCAGACAAAAAATATTCATTTGTCTCGAAATTTCAGTTCCAAACGTTTTGTTACTGCTGAGGAAATTCGATATCTGTGATTTGGCTGTGTTTAGTTAACAATTCGATTAGGTGCTGGATTCTAACTCTCGTCAACCAAAAAACTTTACGTCATGTTATTTCAAGTTTGTTATTTGTGAATGAACCTTCGTTTAACATCTTTCGTGCTTAGTTTTCGTCGTTCTATATCAAGTTCTATTTGCTAACTGATACCGGTTAAAGCTGAGGCGCATCAATAAGTATCAGTACTGCGTTCCAGTCTAGATCAGGCATGAAAACTTTGCTTATTAAACACTGTCTATAGGTGATACGTTGTGATCCGCATGTTGAACAAAACAATTAGTCATTTTGTTTAAATTTCAGACACATTCACAATTAGCTTCTCAAGGATAACGGAAATATTTAATATCAGTTTGCGTCAGATGATAAGGATGATACGTGGCTTTAAAATTGCACATAGACACACGAGCCATCTTGAATACGGCCGGCCTCTGGTGGTTGAGCGGTTCTAGGCACTTCAGTCTGGAAACGCGCGACCGCTACGGTCGCAGGTTCGAATCCTGCCTCGGGCATGGATGTGTGTGGTGTCCTTAGGTTAGTTAGGTTTAAGTAGTTCTAAGTTCTAGGGGACTGATGACCACAGCTGTTAAGTCCCATAGTGCTCAGAGCCATTTGAACCATTTGAATACGGTTAAATTACTAATGATACTTTGTTGATGGTGATGATAGACTGCTTGACGGTGCTAATCATGGTTTTTCTAATTGACTAGTTCACTAACCAGCTTATAAACAACCATTCGCAAAGTGAATGACAGTTAATAGATGTTTGAAAACCCTTTAGAGAGCAAGAACACTTCGAATTATCATAGAATTTTTATTTTGATATTCTTGAAAAACCTATAATCCGCAAATTAATTTTGTTTAGAGAAAGGATTAAGGAATCATATATGTAGTAGAGTTACGGGTATTAGATGTCTCAGATACTAATGAAACTGTAACAGTTTAGAAACGTCACTTATCTTAATAAATTTGAGTTCGCAAACTTTATGGACTGTGTCATCTCTCACAAGGAGTTGCTGTTATTTTTAAGATGGCACCATTTATTTGTGTCAGGAGTTATTGCCATACATAACATTTTTCCCTAGTAGCCACTTGTGGTAACCATCTTGTATAGTCGAACAACTGAACGAATGGAGATTAGAGGGCCTCCAAGGCAGTCATGTGAGCTGCATGACAATCAAACGGAACACAATTCAGGTCTTTCAGATACTTCTGAACACAAAAATATATGTCCCCTTCTAAGATGCAAAATTTGCAACACAATATTATACTTTTGTGCTAGAGGATTTCTTTGAGTAACTCTCATGAGTAGTTACAATTTTTTCTGATAAAATTATAACATACGAATCTTCGTTATAGTCACATAATGACTATGTTTGTCCTGCAACCGGATGTTAATTTTTCTACCATTGCAACTGTGATTCTTCGTGTTTCGTTATTTTTTATCGTTCATTCGCCTTACGTAGGAAATTATCATAATCTCACTTTTCTAACTAATCGGATCAAGTACGTATATAACCTGTTTAGCCTGACGTAGGCATATATTCACTACATATCTGGTTCCTTTTGCAGTATGCACTGTGATTCAACGTTAAGTGGGGCCGACTGCTTGCCAAGCAATTAATGGTGACGTTAGTGCTGGAAAGGTAAACAACTTGACGTTAATCATAACTCCGTTAAAATACGGCATCAAAGGAAAATTACCAGTCGAGTGTAACACTGCTGTTGATTCATTTCTGGGTGTAGAGAGGTATCTTAAAGGCACGAAAAATTCGATTAAAAACGGTAACCACCAGTTTATAAAGATTCAATAGTGGTAACCTGGCATCTATAGCCTTGACAAAAGTGCGCTTTGTAGTTGACCAGTGTTTCAACACGATTGCTGTCGTTGTGGTCTTCAGTCAGAAGACCGGTTTGATGCAGCTCCCCATGCCGTTCTAAACTATGCAAGCCTCTTTATCTCACAATAAATATTGCATCCTACATCAATTTAAGCCTGAACTGTATTCATCTCTTTGTATCCTTCTACAATATATAGCCCCACACTCCCTTCAAATACTAAAGTGATGATTCCTTGACGTATTCTGTTCTTTGTAGCTTACCAGCATTCTTACTCTCTTATTCACTATCAGACCTATTTCTGCATTACCCCTATTTCATTTTGTAAACCTGTACTCACGTGACCAGGAGTAAAGTTCCTCCTACCACCAAACTTCGCTAACTGCACACTATATCTAGTTTCTACCTGTCCACATGCCTTTTAAAAATTTCTAACTTACCTGTACGACTACAGTATCCAACAATACACGCTCCTACCCATAGAACGCAATTTTTGCTTTTCCCGATGACGACATCTTCCTGAGTAGCTCCTGCTCAGAGATCCGAATGAGGGACTATTTCCCATCTGGAGAATTTTCGCCAAAGAGTGTGCGATTATCATTTAATCATAAGCAGGGTTGGGGAAAATAACGCCTGCAGTTACCCCTTGCTTTCAGCCGCTCGCATTAGTAGTACAGACAGGCCACGTCGGCTGTCAGTAGTTAAGCTGTCGCCAGCGCAACTACTGGTAAGGCTAGAGTCCCTCTTCAGAAACCACATGTCTGTCTGTCCTCTCCACGGACACCCCTCCGTTGTGGTTGAACCTACGGTACGGATAGCCATATTGTTGAGGCACACAAGCGACCTCACTTTGGGAAGATCCGTGGTTCATGGAGGAGGGCGCAGGAGAGAGTAAAGAATTCCAGTAAGCACAGGTCCCTTTATCTTTATTTAGAGATACCTTTCATAGTTAATACCTGGCGATTCAAGAAGATTCATCCTCTTTTGCTTGACTGTATATTATACACTGAAGGAAAAAATCACAAGACCAAAACATTATTGATGCAGAGTAATGAAATTTTTGGAATACATTTATCTCGGAATCATATTTAAGTGATTAACATTGCAAGATCACAGGTTAAATTAAATATGAGATAAGCCATTGTAATCGTGAAATACTGAGATGCTAGTAATCGTTGTTAAACGCAAGCATGTAAACGTGCATGCATTGTTTTTCACAGGTGCCGGATGTCACTTCGTGTTATGGCATTCCATACCCGTTGCACTTGGATGGTCAATACAAGGACAGTTAATGCTGTTTATGAAAGACGTGGGAGTTGTCGACCGATGATGTCCCATATGTGCTCAGTTGGAGAAGATCTGGTGATCGAGCAACTCAAGGAACCATTCGACCCTCTATAGAGCATGTTCGGTTACAAGAACGGCATGTGGGCGAGCGTTATCGTCTTGCAAAACACCCGTGGAATGCTGTTCGTGAATGGCATCACGACAGGTAGGAGCAGGTTCGAATCCTGCCTCGAGCATGGATGTATGTGATGTCCTTAGGTTAGTTAGGTTTAAATAGTTCTAAGTTCTAAGGGACTGATGACCTGAGGTGTTAAGTCCCATAGTGCTCAGAGCCATTTGAACCATCTGAACTCCTACCAACCTTTTTTTTTCTTTGAAGTCAGTACCGCCAGAACAATTCCTTCCTCGTGTTGCCATAATTAGTAGAATCTTAGAATAGATAACTTGCATTTAAGCTAAAAGTTAACCTAGCCTCCATAAATAAGTTGTCAGTTCATGTCGTTGCCGATAGGGCTGTCCGTGATGCATCTAGCTTGTTAGTTCACTCTTCCATAGCCCAATTTGAACTGTGTATTTGATTTCCGTCAAGGGTACTTCACTGCATCTCCTGGAGCCCAAAACTTTCGAGAAGGAGACGAGGATTTGCAAGTTAGAGGTTCTTTATGTAATCGAAAACGTTCGTTCAAGACGTAAATCGCATTCAACATAATTTTCCACATATACCTTGGAAATCCAGTTGTCGCGCCAAACGGGAGATAACTATTTCTTATGTGTGGAATCTTAAGCTTTCTCGGCGAATCGACTGTTTGTACTATTTTCGGGCGTCTGGCCGGGTAGTCTCGCCTTCGTAACACAATTATTGGACAGCGTACCCTGCAGTCATATTCAAGTTATACCTGTAAAATGTTTATATTGTGATCCTTCCCCACCCGTTCCCCCACCATCGAGACACAGGTCGCGTCATGTAGAGTTTACGGGGGGGGGGGGGGGGGGGGGGGGGGGGGAATCGCCGAAGACTGGGAGTGAACCTCGGTCCCTCAGTGCTTCTCTAGCACTCGCCGGGAGCGGAAGCACCTCTCGGTTGCCGCTGTTTTATCACTTTCTTTCTTTTCATGCTCCATTGAGTCCCCCGCAGTTCTGTACCCGAAGATTTTGCTGGTTGCTTTACTTCGTTGTGCCTTCTATATTCTTTCCATCTGTCTTCGACTGTCCGCACAGTCTGTCCGATGTATGCCTTACAGTATTAGCCTCTCCATTGTGATAACAGTTATAGTTTTGTTCTTGTCATAATCTCATAATAAATACGAACAACCCCAAAATAGAGGTAAGAAACAGAGCGGGACTTTCATTTTGAGGGCTGTTTTACAATGACTGCATCTCCAGCGGACCGACCTGGCTCCACGTAACATTCAACACGTTTCCTGTCCACCTCCGGAAATGCGTACAGTATTTTTACGATGTAAGACGACATGGGCTCCATCTACTGGGTGTTTAGCATATTCCAAGTACATTCGGCCCCCTGCACCACTCCTTCCCACGCGACGTGCGACCGGATAGTGAGGGAAAGGATGAGGAGTGATCACAGTATTAAGGAGGGGGGATGTAGTGAAGACGCTCATTCTGCTGGTATCATCACCTGAAATGACGGCAAGGTACACTGTCGAAATATCGTGTTACGAAGACGACTGCATCTGGCCTGATACCCGAGAACATTACAAACATTTCTTACGTGTCTACGTGGCATGTTTTACGACGAAGCTTGTGTCTGAAATAAAGAACGATTCATATGCTACACATCTACACGATAGTGCTAAACAATAATAGGCACGGTTTTGTGCATTCATTCTGGCCGGGGAGATGAAAGGTAAGTATCTACTTTCTCGTTTGGTGTTCACTAATGAGGCTACTTCAGTTTCAGTGGAAATGTCAAATCCACAACATAAGAATGGAGGGAGGGGGGGGGGGGGGAGGGATACAGCAGCGACACGTCATAGTTGAGAAAGAGGAAGACTCTCCTAAGCTACAAGTGTTTTTCAACGTTTCTCGGTGAAAGATTAACGGACCGTTTTTTTTCTTTGTTTTTTTTGTGTTTATCGAATGGATGCTTTAAGGAATTATGTACTTTGTGCTGGTGATTTGCCTTTCTCCACAAGTTCGTCAGCACTCCTCGCCTCCTGGTCACGCCACCTTTCCAAAATCAGCCGTTTGTGTTGTAGTGTTAACGGTATCCTGCGTATCGGACAGTAACTCCGAATAGAGTTGCTGCTAATCCGCCCATGGTGCTGAGTGATACAGAAGGTCACAGGGAGTCCATTATTTTTTCTTGGATGGTAGGCCCATTTGTGGAGGGGCTACGTACGATCTGTTTGAGGCACAGTGGGGTCAACCTCACTTTTGGTGGTCAAAGTTTGCCCAGAACCTTGCTGACGCGTATGTCTGCCCTCATTTTCCCCAAGCAGTTCGACATCGAGCCACTCTCGCATCCCAATGCCCATAAATCTGGATACTGCACGATTCAACGATCTGGCCAATTGAAGAACCACAAGAAGTCACCTCTAGAACTGTCAGGTGCTGATAAGGCTATCTCATACGGGAACATGGTATATCCCTGTTCTTCACAGTGATTACTCAATATCTGACGCTTTCCACGTCCCTTATACACTCTACCAGATCTGGTAACAATACTAATGCACTCTGGTGGCCGACATATATGTCACAGAGAATTGCATCCGTATTCATTTACAGATCATTTCTTTCACAAGCCGTGTATCTCAAGAAAACGGAGTGAAGATGAATGGGGGAGGTGGGGCGGTGAGGGGGGGGGGGGGGGGAGGCAAATAAGAGTGCTGCACCAAATACTCTGCGGCAAACAACGCCGTCCAGATACACATCCTGATGTAAACTCATCAGTCTCTCTTTCCATGTTTTGTTAATTTCCAAACTGTTCGCTAACCGACGAGCCAAGTCATTCAGTTGCAAGTCGTACAAATTGTTCCAGAGACTTTTGTTCCTTCAATAAACTGTTAATCACAAAATGGCTCAAATGGCTCTGAGCACTATGGGACTTAACATCTGAGGTCACCAGTCCCCTAGAACATAGAACTACTTAAATCTAACTAACCTAAGGACATCACAAACATACATGCCCGAGGCAGGATTCGAACCTGCGACAGTAGCGGTCACGCGGTTCCAGACTGAAGCACCTAGAACCGTGCGGCCACACCGGTCGGCTTCTGCAGATATAATTAAGATGTACTTTAATGATCCAGTTTCCTATCAATGAATCAATCACCTGACTTTCGAAAAGTATAAGGGGTGATCAAAAGATTTTCATTTAAAGGCGTTGCTGCAGCTTATATGCAACGTAGCTCGACTAAAACCACCGACAGTAGGCAAATGATTAATGTGACATCCAACCCCAAGGCAGGATTCGAACCTGCGATCGTAGCGGTCGCGCGGCAACACAAATTCACCACATACATGTTCTGCTGCATGAATTTATCGAGAATATCAAAACACAGCAATAAAAATTGTAACTTACTTTCGCAATGTTGCAATACATGTGACGTTATAATTTCTGCTAGTCATCACAGTGCTCCATGCTTTAGAAAAGGATACGGAAGCAACCTGGGCTAATTAAGACAATTCGTGGAAAGCAGCTATCTACGCTCGATATTGAAAGCCACGTATGTGGAGTTTCGCACCAATCTCTGCAGTAGGCATCACTAAGTAAACTTCACAAAATTGTGAACTATGTTTTAAATGTCTGCCATCTTAAAGAAAGAGCTTAGTACACTGTATAAATGGAAAGTGATACACTATGGACACCTCATCCGAACCTTGCCACACTGATTATCGTTATTTTTATGCCTATTGGGCACATACTGATTGAGTTTCATGTTCGTAATATTTTATTTTTAGTACAGAAAAAGTCCATTCCTAGAGATGAAGACTGATGGAAGTACATGATGGCTCTTTTGTGTTTCTAACGTTTCTTGAAGTTCGCAGGTGGTTTCCGCAACACAACATATCCAGAAGACGTACACGAGTGATATTTATAACTTTCTGAAATGTTGAATTATTAACCCGAGGAACATGGGAGTATTATACCAACAGATAGCAAATACAATTGCTGTATTGCAAAACAAATGATGAGGAGATAGACTAAGGCAATAGTGTGGCTAGGAGATTACGCACAGTTCTTTGCACCAGAAGTACGCCACGGGACGATCGACTGGCTTGAAGAATATACATGTGATAACAGCTGACATACAGAGTGTCACCACGGAACGCTGAGAACAGATTACTGGAAGCAGGACTGAGACCTCGAGTTGTCATTCATCGTTTGCTGCTGATGCCATACTACAGATAACAGAAAATTGCATGGTGTAGAGACAGTGTCAACTGGGATATTGAGTGACATTTTTTGGTATACAGAGACGAGCCTCGCTTCTCTTATATTCCATTTAGACGGAAGCCAACATATACGCACACTACTCGTGAAAGTTCACAGGATTCTAGAGAACCGTAACTAACTCTCCAACTCCTGGAATCAAGATGTGGGGAGTTGCTGGTCATAACAAAAGGTCTCATTTGATAACAGTTGAAAGGGGTCTGAATTTTCAGCAGTATGTGGCTAGAACCGTAAACATTGTTGTCAAACCCTTCATGACCAGGCACATTTGACCAGGAAAATGCAGTTCACAGGAGAGAAACCCTGAGGACTGAACGGATCCTAGAGTGACCTGCCCATTCCTTTGCCTTTCACCCATGTCTGGGACGTGATGGGACGATGTATTCTTTCATGGCAGTCTTCATGAAATGACAAAGCACATGTTTCAGACAGGGCAAAAAAATCTTCACCATGACATTTCAATGCTGTTCGCTTTCATGTCTGTTATGTGATGAGGGTCTCCACAATGTTACATAAATACCAGGCAGGTTCTTCTTGGTGTAACACTTTCCATATCCATCAGTTTCAGTAAAGGATGCGGATAAAGGTAAATTTCTGTGCAATAAAGGATGAAGCCATTTTTGAGTTTTTAAATGTTTATTTGATTATGAGTTATGAATCAGGTGCATGTGGTGGGGGTCCTAATGGATCAGAGCATGACCCAGAGCGGGGGCGGCGTAGCCGTAGCTCAGGGCGGGGGCGGCCGCGGCGTAGCGGGCGTAGCCCAGAGCGGGGGCGGCGTAGGCGGCAGGGGCGGCGTAGGCTGCGGGGGCGGCGTAGGCGGCGATGGCCGGAGCGTGGGCGATGGCAGGGGCGGCGTAGGCCACGGGAGCGTGAGCCACAGCGGGGGCGGCGACGGCGAGACGGGCTGTCTGCGAGATCCTGTAGGTGTTAGCCACGGAGGAGGCGATAGGGGCGTGCGCCACAGCGGCCACGGGAGCGTGGGCGATGGCGGGGGCGGCGTAGGCCGCGGGGGCGGCGTAGGCCACGGGGGCGGCGATCGCGGGGGCAGCGATGGCAGGGGCGGCGTAGCCTCCCAGGTATCCAGCAGAGGCGGCGGCCACAAGGGCAGACAGGACCAGCTGCAATGCAAGAATACAAATTCAGCCTGAGATCACTGACTGCACTCATAATGCAACGGAGGCGTCTGTGCAGCTCTGCAGATTAGATTTGACTATCGACGTGCGGAGAAAAAGTGCAAGGATGGTAAGACAGCCACAAATTACTTATGCTCACTTACTTGCGTAATGAAGACATTAAGATCCCTGAAAGACAATTCCTTTCATTCCACTGTTTCCTCTGTCGTCTTCTACTTGCCCTCAACCTCAAATGTAGCATTCACAGTTCAACAACATCATGAGACAGTGTATACTCCCATTGTAAACCACTTTCAGTTGCCCGTAATACCACAACTGTTCATACCAATATTTGTGAGCAGCTAGTATTCGATTACAAATAGCCTGTCTTCAGCTTCAAAGAAGCTGTGTTCTTCCTCAGTTTCAAAAACAATCTAGATGTTTACCCGTTGAAAGAACTGTAGCTCAGCCATTACTTCAGACTGAGCACTCACTTTGTCGAGTTTATTATTGTTACCTATTGTCTTCGCAGCTTTTAAAACCCACTATCACCTGTTTGTCCATCCCTTTCTCTTTTATTTTTTCTTCACTTCGTCGATTTTGATTTTATATTACAGTTATTCCTATGTGCAACAGTTAGTTGTCACGCAAAAATCTGCATGTGCATATTCTAAAATTTAATATATTCTACATCAACATATTACTGTGCAGCAAGCATCGCCTGCGCGGGAAGTGCGCCCATAAGAAATAAAATTGTCGCGCAGCCATTTTATGATTCATTTTCTTTTCTGTTCCATTCACATATTAAACGAGCACAAGCCTTCACATCTCCCACCTTACACCCACATTCCTATAAGCATATGACGCTGGGGATACATTGGTTGCACTGTCTTCTTCATATACAAGTTCTCTTGATTTATCCAACAGTGCTTCACGAGGACTCCTTCGTCTTTCTTCCAATGATTCCCATTTGTATTCCCCTTTCACTTGTGTGATACTCTCGTATGGTCTATAAAGATGTTTCACGATCCCAGCAGCGTACCTGTGAATTTATTCCATCCTTGTTGTCATGCCCGCTTGATAAGGGCACAAAACACTGGAACAAGATTGCGTAAGTGGCCACAAGAGCGTCTTGTAACAGATTTCAGTCTAATGTAAAAGACGGCTCATACGCCCTAATGTTATGAGGTTAAATAATAGAACTATGAGCCCAATTCAAATACTCGCATTCATTTTGGCGTAGTTACTACTCAAAGGATATTGTCAACAATGTGCGGTAACTGTCTATAGCAAGCAAGCTAGTTTGCTGTCATATGCGATTTTTATAATGCACTGTAGAATTAGTCTTGCCTGCTCTCGACAACATTAGCTTCATTTGACGAGGAAAGATACAACATATTTTACGTCCCTGCCAACAAAAAATTGAGATACATGAATTATGATTTACCAAGGATTATCCAGGAAAACTGCAGTGGCCTTTTCAAATGGATCACCCCGGAAACCAATTTCTATTGTGCCGTTGATGTACAGAAGAAGAACGATAACCTAAATCCCATGTTACGTCTGTCTTACTTTTGATTCCTTGTTCTGAAACTACGAAACATCGACAACCGACAGACGTACCAACAACTTCAATAGAACGTATTATTAAGGCCAGCTAAATTTATTATTTCATCTTAAAAGCGGAAGATACTGAGCTCCTTCTTTCAGATGTCTACCGGTTCAGAAAACACAGAATTTCTCTTGCATTGTTTTGCGTGTCAAACTAATCTGGCATTTTGCAAAGTCTTCTTTTTACAGGGAGCTGAAATAAAACTAGCCCAGAAAATTACTCTAAGGCTGACATTGAACTGACCGTTATTGAAGAACAGAAGAACTGCCCTCCGCAGAAAATGTTGGAGACCGCGATTGTGATTCATCAGTCGGTTGGTGTAACATGTCTGTACATGTGTATCTTCCCCATGCCCTGTCCCCAGTACTTCGCTGTTGTCATTACGTTAGTCCGTGTGAGAGGAAGAAACGTATTTAGTGAGCAGTTCAATGCGACACAAAACGGTGATCACGAAACCAACGTAGTGTGTTCACTGTCGAATTTTACGCTAGCCACAGTTCATGGAAAATATATGCAGAACTGCTTGCGCAAGAGTTTTAAGACTTTAAGTGTTTTGGCCAAGTCTCCAGGAAAGTCTGCAAAACAGAACTTGACCAAAAATTGGATACAAAGAGCTATATCCAGAACCTCCCATGATGTTGTCCAACAGGAATCAATCAGCGTCAGTCTTACAGTAAATATTTTTCAGTCCAGTTTCATGTTGCTTATCCAGTATGTAATCCATGTCCCCTGCAAGTCAAGCATGCTGAAGTTCTTACACAATTGAGCAGTATTCTATTACAGACCACACAACCGTTTCGGAAGTAATGTCTTCCGCAGACAAACTGCAGTTTAACAGTAAGACACCTGTATATCTAAGGTTACGCTTTGAGGTTCATGCTCACTTTTTGCTTTCGTTTGAGCATTCAAATAAACATGTTCAGGAGAAGGATTCTGTCGTAAACAATTTTTTTATTTTTTGTCCCGTATACGTTTCAGCTAAGGTTGACCATCGTCAGTAGGTTCCTTTTGACTTTTGGCGAATAGCAGTAAAAAGTTGCACTATAATGCGTACAGTTTTGAGATTGTGGTCATCAGAAACGTAACATTTTAACATAAAATACATATTAACAGCAGATTTTTTCTTCGTGTAGCTGTCTCTCTTCTGCAGTATAGCAGCTGACAAACTGTCAAAAATACAATCTGTTCGGAAGACGACAGGCAGCTGCATCAACGTCAGTTAGAGCTGTTAAGGTATGTATTTCGATTAAAATGTTGTGAATATATTGACGACAAGCTCAAACCTGTAAGTACTAATGACATTACTTTTTCCCTGTTACTGGACAGAAAATAGTGGCGCTGATGACGGCGAAATTTCGCTGAAACAAGTGTTGATGTAAAAAGAAGAAATTTGCGTTTGCTCAAGGTGTAATCCTTTCCAAAACATGGTTGCTATTTACATTACTCAAAACAATGATCACGTGGTGGTTTCCAACTATATGTCCACGTCTAACTGCTCTCAGAGTGTAGCAAGAGTAATTCTATCATGACCCATTGATAGTAAATTCAAAGACGGTTGCGCAGTAAAGGAATCATTCCAGGTCTGCTCCTACATGTTTCATAGAAACCATAGACATTGTAAACTAAACGGCTTGTAGGAGATTTGAGCACCTAATGTCTTAACCGCAGTTACACCTCACTCGGTAAGTTTCCTTCCAGAAAGCTAAACCGGTTCCCGGCTACGACAGCGTTGGCATTAGGTAGCCAACACACGACCGACGAGAAGTAAATCGCAGAAGCCAGCGGTCGCCAGCTGCCAAACAAAGGCTGGGGGCACTGGAGCGCAGCAGAAAGTAGAGAACAAGACAGGCGGGTACTCACGAGCTTGTACATGTTGCTGGAGTGGAGTTGGCTTTCGGTCTGGCGATCGAATGGTGCCCGGTGGACGGCGGCGGCGGCTTATATAGCGGCGCGGCGGCAGGTTTTGGGCGGTCCTTTCTCCGGTCTGCTCTCGCAACCCCCGCCCGCTCATTGTCCGGTTTGAGCGGCGACTGCTGCCCCCGGGGGCCACACATGTCGCCGCCGTTACCCACCCGGTGCGCCACGGAGTCAGATGCGCGACACACACACTCCTTGCGAAACCTGCCGCGTCTCGCTGACGGTTCGCATTGGCAACCCCACTAGGGGCTACCCACTACCTGCGCCATGTCTACGTCTACATAAATACTCCGTGCCCCACTGTTCAGTCCATGGCGAGGAGCACTTGCTACCAACACTTTTCCTGTTCCTGTTCCGTATTGAGACAGGGGAAGAAAGTTAAAAAAGGTCATAGAATCTTCGAATTCTAGAGAGAACTATCGAACACTAATGGCCATTAAAATTGCTACACCAAGGAGAAATGCATATGATAAACGGGTATTCATTGGACAAATGTAAAACACTAGAACCGACATGTGATTACATTTTCACGCAATTTGGGTGCATAGTTCCTGAGAAATCAGTACCCAGAACAACCACCTCTGGCCGTATAACGGCGTTGATATGCCTGGAAATTGAATAAAACACAGCTTGGATGTCGTGTACAGGTACAGCTGCCCACGCTGCTTCAACATGATACCACAGTTCATCAAGAGCAGTGACCGGCGTATTGTGACGAGCCAGTTGCTCGGCCACCATTGACCAGACGTTTTCAATCGGTGAGAGATCTGGAGAACATGCTGGCCACGGCAACAGTCGAATATTTTCTGTATCCAGAAAGGCCCAACAGGACCTGCAACATGCGGCCGTGCATTATCCTGCTGAAATGTAGGGTTTCGCAGGGATCGAATGAAGGGTAGAAAATGGCTCTCAGCACTATGTGACTTAACTTCTGAGGTCATCAGTCGCCTAGAATTTAGAATTAATTAAACCTAACTAACCTAAGGACATCACACACATCCATGCCCGAGGCAGGATTCGAACCTGCGACCGTAGCGGTCGCTCGGCTCCAGACGGCGAAGGGTAGAGACACGGGTCGTAACACATCTGAAATGTAACGCCCACTGTTCAAAGTGCCGTCAATGCGAATAAGAGGTGACCGACACGTGTAACCAATGGCCCCCCATGCCAACACGCCGGGTGATAGGCCAGTGTGGCGATGACGATACACGCTTCCAGTGTGCGTTCAACGCGATGTCGCCAAACACGGATGTGACCATTATGATGCTGTAAACAGAACCCTCATTCATCCGAAAAAAATGACATTTTGCCATTAGTGCACCCAGGTTCGTCGTTAAGTACAGCATCGCAGGCGCTGCTGCCAGTGATGCAGCGTCAAGGGTAACCTCAGCCATGGTCTGAGCTGATAGTCCATGGTGGTGCAAACGTCGTCGAACTGTTCGCGCAGATGGTTGTTGTCTTGCAAACGTCCCCATCTGTTGCCTCATGGATCGAGACGTGGCTGCACGATCCGTTACAACCATGCGGATAAGATGCCTGTCATCTCTTGACTGGTAGTGATACGAGGCCATTGGGATCCAGCACGGCGTTCCGTATTACTATCCTGAACCCACCGATTCCATATTCTGCTAACAGTCATTGGATCTCGACCAAGGTGAGCAGCAATGTCGCGATACGATAAACCGAAATCGCGAGAGGCTACAATCCGACCTTTATCAAAGTCGGAAACGTGATGGTACGCATTTCCCCTCCTTACACGAGGCATCATAACAACGTTTCACCAGGCAACGCCGGGCAACTACTGTTTGTGCGTGAGAAATCGATTAGAAAACTTTCCTCATGTCAGCAGGTTGTAGGTGTCGCCACCGACGCCAGCCTTGTGTGAATGCTCTGAAAAGCTAATAATTTGCATATGACAGCATCTTTCTCCTGTTTCTCCTGTCGGTTAAGTTTCACGTCTGTAGCACGTCATCTTCGTGTTGTAGCAATTTTAATGGGCAGTAGTGGATATTTGTCTGATGTATCACACAGAGCATTAGACAAACATCTGACAGGCCTGCAATTGATTCTCGAAATAATGTACAGCAAATGAGGCACCGACCGAGAATTTCAAGTTCAGTGTTCAACTTGGAATTTTGAAGAATACTAGAGGATATTTGTATCCTGCTCTGTATGGTCCGGCATACAAACAGTCTCTAACATTCTTTAGAATTCCAAGTTATTTTAACGCTTTAATGTGAATTTCAAAGGTGTGAGTACAACTTTATACTCGTAAGAAATAAAGAGCTGTCGCACCAGAACTCAAAATCTGTAGATCTGAATGATTCGGCAGAGGTACGAAATGGGGTACTTGTGCGTACCTTCACAAATCAAGCACTGTCCGTTACCGTGGTCACTTTCAAGCAATTAAACTTATAGAAAGTCTTGTTTCTGCCCCGTTCAAACACTCGACCAAAAATTAATGTCGATGTGTGTTTGTAAGACACGAATTACATCCTAAGACAACAACAAAAAGACGCACGGTGATTACAGCTTGATATATTCTTACTGCAGGCCTATGTTTACAAATGCAACATGGAAGTGGAACAATCAGAGGAGGTGGAGCACCTGCCGCGCTTCCAGACCAGCGGCGTGGCCCTTCACACGGCAGTCGTCGTCGTTGCCACGGTGCGGCTGCCCGGCGGCACACCGCTCCCACCAGCATGTAATGACTGGAAGTCTGCAGTGACTGGCCCGACCGCTTGCTATACGCTACAGTACTGTCGTACACCCAAAGATGGGATTTTAAGGTCGCGATACAGGTCATGGTTTAAATACATATTACTACGACTGAAGTCGATCTCTCTAAATTAACTGTGAGCATCAAGAGGTTTTTATTAAGGTTAGGCCAATTTGCAGTCACTATATAAACTGAACAGACGTGTTAGTTAAATTGATAAAAGGCTCATAACTCTTCATTATAAAATGACTCTTGAATAAATTAATGAATGAATGTATGAATAACTACTGTTTACAGTATGGAAGTACTGTGTAGAAAATGGTTGACTGTACAACCAATATAACTGTGATATTTGTCAATTCATATTGACATTAAAGCTTTTTCAGGGATGAAAACTAACAGTAACATAAAATACCCCTGGAGGAAAATTCGAAATGGCAAGATAAATACAGCATTTGCCACCTTTAGACTATATAGAGTGCTGTATTACCTCTGATAATGTGAAGTAGTTTCAGTGTATATTTGTAGAATTACTTTGTTGTACTCGTATATATCAACGTAAAATAATTTTCGATGAATTTCACCACTTACCCCAGTGACTGTCTTGATATACGTAAGCTGTCTGATTAAAACTGTTTGGACACCACTATGTGACGCGGAATTGACCACTGGATGTTACGAGAGGTGTATCCGCCACTACAAAAGGAGGCAAGGAGTGCTGTGTTGTCAGCAGAGAAGCAGTGACACCGCAATGGATCAGTCACGAGTTCTAAGTCACTTCGAACATTGCCTAGTCATTGGATATAATAATTTGTTCATAATACGGGGCCAAAGTCATGCCGGCCGTTGTGGCCGAGCAGTTCTAGGCAATTCAGTCTCGAACCGCGCTACTACTATGGTCGCAGGTTCGAATCATGCCTCGGGCATGGATGTGTGTGATGTCCTTAGGTTAAGTTAGGTTAAAGTTGTTCTGAGTCTAGGGAACTGATGACCTCAGATGTTAAGTCCCATACTGCTCAGAGCCATTTGAACCATTTGAGCCACAGTCATAATACATTTCTTTAAAGTCAGTACCGCCATTAGACTGTTGTTTATTTACAGTGCTACATTTACACTTACACAATCATGATTTCGGCTTCAGAATGCTATTATCAAGTGTTTTAAGCGTTATAAATTGTCTGGGATAGCATACTGTGGTATTAAAATACAGTATGCCATCCCAGGCAATATGTAACACTTAAAACACTTTATAATGGCATTCTGAAGCCGAAACCATGATTGTGTAAGTGTAAATGTACCACTGTAAATAAACAACAGTCTAATGATGATACTGATTTTAAATGTAGTCTTTGGATGTCACGTGAGTAACAGACTGAGTAACAAGCTGATATTCATACAAGGAGCACCGGAAAATTCAAAATTGTAGACTTTGCATTTGAGGAAGGACTTGTAATTGGGCTCAAAGAAGCCGGCTGGAGTAATCGGTGAATCGCTCGACATCTGAATGTGAGAGATGCCATTGTTCGATGGTGTTGGCAGCAATGAGTGAACCCTGGCCGAACACAGAGTCAAGAAGGAAGCAGTCGAACTAGAGAGACGACAGAACGTGAGTACCGAGAACTTGTCAGGGACGTACTCACAGCCTCGGGGCCATCATTGTGAGTGATTCGAGATGCAGCTGGTGCTTGAGTGATCACAATAATCATTAATAGGCAGCTCGGAGTAAGAGGACTGGGCTCACGCCACCCCTTGCGCGGACTATCATTGACCACTGTACACCAACAAGTCCGTTTACTGCGGTGTTGGACACATTCGGCCTGGTAACTTTTATATTGTAGTAAAACTGTCTTGAGTGATGCGTCCGCTTCGGACTGAGCCCCGGCGACAAGCGAAGACGAGTTTGGAGACACCTCGGACAGCGCTGGGACACCAGCTTCAATGTCGCCCGCCACATGACCCGACTCCCAGGAGCGAAAGTCTGGGCGGCCACTTCATTTCTTAGCAGGACCCTTTCGTGACCATCTGCGGCACCATTATAGCACAGCAATACGTCGACGTTATTCTACTCTCTGTTTTATTTCCCTAGCACCAACACTTGCTCCCTGCTTACACTTTGGGATGGAAATGAGATATCAAACAAATATTTATAAAACGTATAACACATTACATTTTATCGCTCGAGAAAGAGGAGCCACGGTGGACCATTCTAGTATCAAGGAAAATAATATTTACCTGTAGTGTTAGTATACCACAAGCTCTATGGGTTGCCTTCGTAGAAAAGGTATCCATGCATGGGAGGGTAAAGCTACATCTAAAGGCATTTTAGGAGCATTGTATTTCGCTGGAAGGAGCTGTCTACAATGAAGTATCAAGGTACAGTATCATCGAACAGTTATGGTTTTTATTTATTTACAATAACTGACCAACTACGATACCCCAAAATACCTGGGAGTAAAGGTAGACCGTTCCCTCACCTTCAAATGAAAGTATCTGCCAGGAACAACATCATTCGGAAACTGACAGGTAACAATTAGGCCGCACAACCACATGCTCTTCGCACATCTGCATTGTCCTTATGCTTCTCCGCTACCGAATATGCAGCACCAGTGTGGCAGAACTCCAGCCTTTCCAATCAATTGGACATTGCCCTAAATTAAACAAGACGCATGGTCACTAGCTGCTTGTGAGCAATTCCCATTAATAAAATATATCGTCTCATGGGCATAGCACCTCAACAGAAGAAAAACAGCAGCAGAAAAAGAGAAGCGGAAACAGGAAACAGATCCAAGACACCCCTTGTTCGGATGTGAATATCAACATCCAAGATTAAGATGAAGAAAGAGTTTCCTCCGTTCAAGAGAACCACTTTTAACCTCACCTGCAAATCTTCGAATACAGCTTTGGCGTAACTCACCATCAGAGAGGTACTGGAACAACCCTAAAGAAGAGATTACTAAAGGACGTCACTTTCCCTAGAAAACATGGAAGGTCTTCAACAGGCTGAGAACTGGTATATTCCGATGCAAGGTCAATTTGAAGAAATCAGGTTTCTCTCCAGGAGGTGAACTATGCGAATGTTGAGTACAGCAATATCATCAACACCTACTCAACTGTAGAAACCTCCCATCCCCATGCCCGATGAACGACCGGGTTATCGCCAATGATACAGCAGTTCATGTGGATGTCATTTGGAATTTAATCATGTACTTATATTGTTTGTAAATTGATGTCATATACAATTAAATCATGTACTTTGTATTTATATTGTTTGTAAATTGCCGTCTATCGGCTATATATGTATGTTATGTTCTGGGCACGAGTAAATAAAAAAGTTACTGTAAGTGTTTCATGTAGACCAATTGCTGAAATGTCCCCCATTATCTTAGTACATTCGTGAACAGTTCAATGACCGCTATCTGATTTACCAGGCAGATAGTGCCCCTTTCGCTTTGTCGAAAGGAATTCGTTTAGCACATGACATAAAATATTTTCGACAATCGATGCTCTGTAGCTGTAACATATTTAATGAAAGTCGTGTTCCAAAACACAACGACGTCTGCTGGTTGATTCTGTTGTGTTTCCGGTATCGAACTACCCCAAAACATCGCCTTTTCATTGTATCGGTAATTCGCCATGCTTTCGATAACGACCGTTTAGTTTAAAGTTAAAAACCATAATATAAAATCTTTTTCTAAATTAATAACTTTGAATTTCAAATGCGAAAAAAATAACAGATTGAACGTATGTTACAGACCTAGCAAAATATTTTAAACTGAAATGCTTATAGTTAGTCTAACTCTTTTCTGTCATTGTCAAATGCCAGGAAACATGAAGAGCAGTTCACACATGTCACCAGTGACGTTATTTGAGATGTCTTTTGTTCAGATCTAATTATCACTGCCCTAGTGCTCCGAAATACATGTTATCGTATTAAGTGTGCTCAGAGCTGTAGTACAAACACGACAGTTGCAAAATTACTAACGATTCTATCGCACATTAAAGTTATTGATATCATCAAATCACTATTTCACTTTAGGTCGTCAAATACTACCTCAGTCCTGTTATTTAACGATATCAAGTACATCACAAGGTAATCCTGAGAAAATTAAAACTATAAACAACTGCGTTGTGGTATATACGGGATTGTTTATGACTTTAATTTTCTCGGAGTTAAAAAGGGAAATGGATAGGTTAAGTTCAGCGGCAGGAGGAACGGGACTTGTGGTCACGTGAATACAGGGCTATAAATACAAAATCAAATAGGGGTTATGAAAGAGGAGATTTAATAATGAATAAAAAACTAGGAGCACAGATAAACTACTATGAGCACCATAATGAACACATTATTGTAACCAAAATACACACGAAGTCCACACACATCATTGTAGTACAAGTTTATATGCCAACTAGCCCCACACATGAGGCCGAGATTGAAGAAACGTATGATGACAAAAGAAATTATTCAGATAGTTAAGGGCGACAAATATTTCATAGTCATGGGGGACAGGAATTTGATAGTAAGAAAAGGAAGAGAAGGAGAAGTAGTATGTGAATATCGACTGGAGGAAAGGAATGAAAGAGGAAGCCGCCTGGTAGAATTTCGCACAGAGCAATTTCAATCATAGCTAAGACTTGGTTTAAGAATCATTACAGAAGGCTGTATACATGGAAGAGACCTAGAGACACCTGAAGATTTCAGATTGAGTATATCTTGGTAAGACAGAGCTTTCAGCACCAGATTATAAATTTAAGACATTTCCAGGGGCAGATGTGGAAACTGACCACAATTTATTGGTGATGAACTGTAGATTGAAACTGAAGAAACTGAAAAAAGTTGGGAATTTAAGGAGGTGTAATCTGGATAAACTGAAAGAACAAGCGGTTCTAGAGAGCTTTGAGAGATGAAATAGTAAAAGCAGCAAAGGATGAAGTAGGTAAAAACACGAGGGCTAGTAGAAATCCTTGGGTACCACAAGAGACAATTAATTTAATTGATGAAAGGAGAAAATATAAAAACGCAATAAATGACGCCAGCGAAATGGAATAAAAAGTTCTAAAAAAGGAAAATGCCTATGCAGGAATGGCTAGAGAACAAATGTAAGGTTGTAGACGCATATATCACCGGGGGTAAAATACATGCTGCCTGTAGGAAAGTTAAAGAGACCAAAGTTAAAGAGACCTTTAAGAAAAAGAGAACTGCCTGTATGAATATCAAGAGCTCAGATGGAAAACCAGTTAGTTCTAGGCAAAGAAGGGAAAGCAGAAAAGTGTAAGGAGTATATAGAGAGTTCATACAACGAAGATGTACTTGAGGGGAAAATTATGGGACTGGAAGAGGACGTAGATGAAGATGATGTGGAAGGTATGATACAGTGTGAAAAATTTGGCAAAGCACTGAACAACCTAAGTCGAAACAAGATCCTGGGAAGAGAGAACATTCCGTTAGAGCTACTGATAGCTTTGGAAGCCAGCCATGGCGAAACTCTCCCGTCTGGTGAGAAGATATATGAGACTTGAAGAAGAATATAACAGTTCCATCTCCAAAGAAAGCATGTGCTGACAGGTGTGAAAATTACCGAACTGTCTTCTTTACAGACGAACGGAAGAACTGGTAGAAGCCGACCTCGGGGAAGACCAGTCTGGATTAGGTAGGAATGTAGGAACACGCGAGGCTATAGTGACCCTATGACTTCTCATAGAAGATAAGTTAAGGAAAGGCAAACCTACGTTTACAGTATTTATAGACATAGGGAAAGCTTTTGACAATGTTGACTGGAATACTCTCTTACAGATTCTGAAGGTGGCAGGAGTAAAATACAAGGAATGAAAGGCCATTTTCAATTAGTACAGAAACCAGATGGCAGTTATAAGTGTCGAGCGGACGAAAGTGAAGCAGGGGTTGAAGACGGAGTGAGACAGGGTTGTTGCCTATCCCCGATGTTATTCAGTCTCTATATTGAGCAAGCAGTAAAGGAAACAAAATAAAAATTGAGAGTAGGAATTAAAATCTGGAGAGAAGAAATAAAAACTTTGAGGTCTGCCGGTCACATTGTGATTCTGTCAGAGATAGCAGAGAACATGGAAGAGCAGTTGAACGGAAAGGACAGTGTCTTGAAAGGAGGATATAAAATGAACAGCAACAAAAGCAAAACGAGGGTAATGGAATGTAGTCGAACTAAATCAGGTATTTCCGAGGGAAATAGATTAGGGAATAAGACACTTGATAGAGTACATGAATTTTACTATTTGGGCAGCAAAATAACTGATGATGGTCGAAGTAGGGAGAATGGCAATGGTAAGATAAAAGTTTCTGAAAAAAGGAAATTTGTTGACATCGAGTATAGATTCAAGAGTAATTCTGAAAGTGTTTATATGGAGTGTAGACATCTATGGAAGTGAAACATAGAGATAAATAGTTTAGACAACAATAAATAGAAGCTTTTCAAATGTAGTGCTGCAGAAGAATGCCGAAATTTAGATGGATAGATCACGTAACTGACGAGGAGGTACTGAATAGAGTTAGGCAGTAGTAAAATTTGTGGCACAACCTGAGTAGAATAACGGATCGGTTAGTAGGACCCATTCTGAGGCATCGAGGGATCGCCAATTTCATATTGGAAGGAAGCGTGGAGGGTAAAATTCGTACAGGGAGACCAAGAGATGAAAACAGTAAGTAAATTCATAAGGATGTAGGTTGCAGTAGTTACTCGGAGATGAAGAGGTTTGCACAGGATTCAGTAGCGTGGAGAGCTGCATCAAACCAGTCTCAGGACTGAAGACCACAACAACAACAACGTATGTGGGAAGGCTACACACCGGAACAATGCAGAACACACACACACACACACACACACACATACACACACACACACACAAACACACAAACACACATACTGACACACGATGTGTATAGAAAACTTTCGAGAAAAGACCTTCAAGCTAATGGATCTAGTGACGGCAAAGATTAGTTATCTGTATAGACATAAGATCCGTATTTGGTGAATGGAACCCATTTTTTAACATGAAGGCACTGGAGAATTTGTAGGCCGCTTTGCAGATTAGAAAACTGTGTCAAGTACGAACTACTTTACAACTGGTAAGGACACAAGTCACAAGCCATCAATATTTTCGATGTTGAAAGTACATAATCCCACAATATCATAATCTGAAGCATACGACGAACGTTACATTATGAGTGTGGTTATTTTCGGTTGCTTTAATACACTGGCATTCTTTATATAACTGTAGGTTGTGTTTTCAGTGAAATACACCATAAATATAGAATTTTGAACGCACACATTAAAGAACAACAAGTTTTGTGTGAAAAAGATGTAGATCTTTTGAAAATCCAAGACATACACAAATAACTATTTATGATTAATCCTCTCTCCAGACTAGACAGCAACCAGTCAAAGGAACAGTGTATGTCTACAGGACTTCGTGTCCGTTGCCACTGAAGGTAAAATCATCTGGATGCTGAAAATGAGCCTAGCAGAGAGATCGAAAAGTCGATAGTCTAGAACAGGGGTTCTCAAACTTTCTCCGTCCCACTCCCCTTCTGAAACATAACTTATTCCTCCCTCCCTTCTTACCCCTTGTATTTTTCCTTCAATCCTATGCATTTCTCATATTTGTTGCAGAAACAGCTCACGATATCTATTTGCTTTTGTAAATTACTGCAAATATCACTTAGAATAACAATAATAATATCTGGAAACTGCCCTTTGAGTCATCAGAGTTAAACTTTTTTTTGTAATTGACATATATTTGTATTATTCAAAGGTAATGAAAGCGAACAATCCTAACTGGTTTATAAGAAACCACACCTGCGTGTGAAGTTACTGGAATTGAGCAAATATGTCTCCTTCATTACATATTTTCTTACATATTAGTCACAAATTAGTTAGTTAATGCTTACCTGTTTCCGTCTTTACTACTTTTAATTCATTTAGAATATTGCAATACGTGAAAGATCACGACGTACGAATAACGATAAAACAACAGTCGAAATTTAAATGCCGTTTTAGAAACTATTATCTTCAAACTAATCATCCACAAAAAGAAATAAGCGACAGTACAACTACACACAGTTCAAAGTTAGGTATTTTCTGACATTTGCACATTAAGTGTGATGTGTGTGCTTGAATTTGTCTACATCTACATGATTAATCTGCAATTCACATTTAAGTGCTTGGCAGAAGGTTTACCGAACCACAATCTTACTATCTCCCTACCATTCCACTCTCGAAAAGCACGCGGGAAAAACGAACACCTAAACTTTTCTGTTCGAGCTCTGATTGCTGTTATTTTATTTTGATGATCATTCCTACCTATGCAGGTTGGGCTCATCAAAATATTTTCGCATTCGGAAGCGAAAGTTGGTGACTGAAATTTCGTAAACAGATCTCGCCGCGACGAAAAACGTCTTTGCTTTAATGACTTCCATCCCAACTCGCGTATCATATCAGCCACACTCTCTCCCCTATTACGTGATAATACAAAACGAGCTGCCCTTTTTTACACCTTTTCGATGTCCTCCGTCAATCCCACCTGGTAAGGATCCCACACCGCGCAGCAATATTCTAACAGAGGACGAACGAGTGTAGTGTAAGCTGTCTCTTTAGTGGCCTTGTTGCATCTTCTAAGCGTCCTGCCAATGAAACGCAACCTCTGGCTCGCCTTCCACACGATATTATCTATGTGGTCTTTCCAACTGAAGTTGTTCGTAATTTTAACACCCAGGTACTTAGTTGAATTGACAGCCTTGAGAATTGTACTATTTATCGAGTAATCGAATTCCAATGGATTTCTTTAGGAACTCATGTGGATCACCTCACACTTTTCGTTATTTAGCGTCAACTTCCACCTGCCACACCATACAGCAATCTTTTCTAAATCGCTTTGCAACTGATACTGGTCTTCGGATTACGTATCAATAGATTGTTCCTCGAGGTGATTCATAATATTGAATACAATTTATGCTCCAAAACCCTACTGCATACCGACGTCAATGATATAGGTCTGTAGTTAAATGGATTACTCCTACTACCCTTCTTAAACACTGGTGCTACCTGCGCAGTTTTCCAATCTGTAGGTACAGATCTATCGGTGAGCGAGCGGTTGTATATGATTGCTAAGTAGGGAGCTATTGTATCAGCGTAATCTGAAAGGAACCTAATCGGTATACAATCTTGACCTGAAGACGTGCCCTTATCAATCGATTTGAGTTGCTTCGCAACCCCTAAGGTATCTACTTCTAAGAAACTCATGCTCGCAGCTGTTCGTGTTTCAAATTCTGGAATATTCCATTCGTCTTCACTGGGGAAGGAATTTCGGAAAACTGCGCTCAATAACTCCGCTTTAGCGGCACAGTCGTCGATAACAGTACCATCGGCACTGCGCAGCGAAGGTATTGACTGCGTCTTGCCGCTTGTGTACTCTACAAACGACCAGAATTTCTTCGGATTTTCTACCAAATTTCGAGACAATGCTTCGTTGTGGAACCTATTAATGGCATCTCGCATTGAAGTCCGTGTCAAATTTCGCGCGTCTGTCAATTTTAGCCAATCTTCGGGATTTCGCGTTCTTCTGAACTTCGCATGCTCTTTCCGTTGCCTCTGCAACAGCGTTCGGACCTGTTTTGTGTACCATGGGGGATCAGTTCCATCTCTTATCAATTTATGAGGTATGAATCTCTCAATTGCTGTTGCTACTATGCCTTTGAATTTGAGCCGCATCTAGTCTACATTTGCATAGTCAGTTCGGAAGGAATGGAGATTGTCTCTTAGGAAGGCTTCTAGTGACACTTTATCCACTTTTTTAAATAAACTTATTTTGCCTTTGTTTCTGGTGGATTTGGAAGAAACGGTATTGAGCCTAGCTACAACGACCTTGTGATCACTAATCCCTATACAGTCATGATGCTCTCCATTAGCTCTGGATTGTTTGTGGCTAAGAGGACAAGTGTGTTTTCCCAACCATTTACAATTCGCGTGAGTTCGTGGACTAACTGTTCGAAATAATTTTCGGAGAAAGTATTTAGAACAATCTCGGATGATGTTTTCTGCCTACTACCGGTTTTGAACAAGTATTTTTGCCAACATATCGAGGGAGGGTTGAAGTCCCCACCAACCATAACCGTATGAGTGGGGTATTTATTTGTTACGAGACTCCAATTTTCTCTGAACTGTTTAGCAACTATATTATCGGAGTCTGGGGGTCGGTAGAAGGAGCCAATTATTAACTTAGTTCGGCTGTTAAGTATAACCTTCACCCATACCAATTCGCACGGAGTATCTACTTCGACTTCACTACTAGATAAACCACTACTGACAGACACAAAACTCCACCACCAATTCTGCCAAATCTATCTTTCCTGAACAGCGTCTGAGACTTCGTATAAATTTCTGCAGAACTTATTTCAGGCTTTAGCCAGCTTTCTGTACCTATAACGATTTCAGCTTCTGTGCTTTCTATTAGCGCTTGAAGCTCAGGGACTTTCCCAGCACAACTACAACAATTTACAACTACAATTCCGACTGTTCCTTGATCCAAGCACGTCCTGTATTTACCACGCACCCTTGGAGATTGCAGCCCACCACGTACTTTCCCAAGGCCCAGTCCACGCCACACAGCCTCCGCTACCCGTGTAGCCGCCAGCTGAGTGTAGTGAACACCTGACCTATTCAGCGGAAACCGAAACCCACTACCCTATGGCGCAAGTCAAGGAATCTGCAGCCTCCAAGGTCGCAAAACCGTCTGAGCCTCTGATTCGGACCCTCCACCCGGCTCTGCACCAAAGGTCCGCAGTCTGTCTGTGAAGAAAACATATCCGGTCTTGGTTGGATCTTTGAAGTAGCAACTCGGAGATCGCCTTACAGCCGCAATCGAGACATATACCTCGTCTTGATTAATACCATTGATGAAAATGTTGGCTCACACAAGTAAACTGACGCGAATGGTAGCAACACACTAACTGCCCACCTTACTAAATTGGGATGTTCATACCGAGTATGCTCCCAAAGAAATTTAACAGACTTCGATTTAAAGTCTTTTCGAAGTGTTCTATCACTTCTGTTAGCTACTCTTGTTCTGCGGTTGACCAACGGTGTGTTATGATCGTATAGAAAGGGTTGTAGGTACAGTCATACTAGATGAAGTTTCTGAAAAATTGTCCTCGAATTGTTGAAAAATGTACCACGCCAATTTTACTAATTTTACCTACGTCCATTCAGACAAAAAAATATATCTTGAAGTTACCCTTCTCCATCGGGCGTTTCCAATGCGCAAGTTTTCTCATAAACGCAAGCACTTTCTCGCTTACAAATATGATCCTAGTACATAGGATTTCAAGTGATTCCTTAAGATTATTCACATTCTCTACAAGGTCGGCCAAGGAACATAACATTAAAAGCCATTTTCATCCATAAACAGAGAAGCGAGTGTAGGACTGCTGTTCAGTAGCAAAAGACGAAGTTCATCCTTTAAATCAACAACGCAAAGAAGAACACTACCAAGAGACAACGAAAGTACCACCGCGTGCAATATAAGCGAATCGTGGAGAGAACTCATCTCCTGGGAAAGAATCGAAAATAGCCTATTGTTTAAAGCTCGTACTTTTAAAAAAAGAGGTGGAGCTCCTCCACGCTCACGCCGGCATGATGGCCAACTCAAAAGATATACTGCCATCTCTATATAAGGGTTAGTTTTCACTAAAGTTAGGTGTCGCAGGATATGGTTACTGCGATGTCTGCGTTCATGTGGTTAAGGTTAACCATTAATACGAGCTCATCTGGTGATAGATTGGGTTGAAAGTTGAACGAAGGGTAGCGGTTTGAAGGGCAGAGGAAAAAAAGTGCCAAAGCAAGAGCCAAGAGGAAAAAACCTCTGCGATAGTTAGGTCGGGTAGTAAGAGCAGTAGCGCATGTCTTGCTGCTGGTGACAGGTCGTGCAAAACTTTGTTAGTAGTGGGTATCATGCATGTCGATACCTTTGACGTTGTGCGGTGGTGTTACTCGGCAGGCTGCCGCTCGGAGCCGGTGATGATCTCTCGGTCAGCGTTATCATACCTGCAACAGTTTGGTTCATCATCGTTTTGTGTCCGATAGGTCGTATATCAGATGCACAGTGTAGGGCGATTTGTTTGTGCGTCAGTGTGCGATCTCGTCGGTTACCCTGCTGTAGCCTGTTGGTCACCTTTAATAGCAGCTGACATATCCAGTCAACGTTGTTGATATGTAGGGTCTTGCCGACGTCCGTCGATTGTTAGTGTATGTTATCTTGCCTTATCTGGTTATGCCCTAGCTAGTAGTGTCTTTGGCCGCTTATACTTCCACCTATGGTCGAGATCATGGTTTCCCAGAGTAAGGATGAAAGGATTGTTTGAGTGTCTCGAGTTCCTGTATAGTCGTGTGGCGGGTTTCTTGATTACTGCCTTGAGGGTTTCAAGGTGGCATTGATTGTGAAGATCCACAGTGCATGTGTAGCGTGAAGTGTTGCTAATGATGCGTAGCACTTTGTTCTGTATGATCTGCAGGCGGCGCAGTCGTGTAGGAGCTGCATATCCCCAGACGGGAGCTACATACGTCTTCAGAGGTCTAATTAGTCATGTATATGGACCTCGACACCCTCCTATTCAGTGTTCTTTCCCTGTTGAGCATTGGGTGAAGTTCTTTGAGCCTCGCGTGCATTCTGTTGGCAACGTACGATGTCCCCCCCCCCCCCCCCCCCTCCCCACCATGTAAGTTTCCGGTTCAGCCACACACAGCGAAATCTGACTTTCTCTCGGAAACGTTTGAACGTGTATATGTAGTGTTACCTGTCTACAGTGTTGATGTTTGCGCAGTAGTTTCGGTCTGCGTCTGAACAGAACTGCTTCGCACTTGTCGATGTTTACTTTAGTACGCCATCGTTCCAAACAAGGCTGGCAGTTCTGAGTGTCATCTGTATTCGTAAATTAATGTACGACGGTTTCTAATCTTGCGCAAGGATGGCTGTGTCATCTGCGTAGATGGCTAACGTCATGTTTTGTGTTGCTGGGAAGTCATTAATGTACAGGTTGAACAAGATGGGCCCTAGGATGCTTCGCTGTGGTACTCCAGCTAGGATACCATGTTGTGGCAATTGTTTGCCCTTCACTTCGGTGTTGAAACATCTGTTCGTAAGATGTAAGTGTATGAGACGTACGAGTCCGTCCGGGAAACCAGCTTCGCTTAGTCTGCGTATAAGGCCATTGTGCCAAAGACATCGAAAGCTTTTTCGATGTCCGAGAATATGGCCCCTGTGGGTCTGTTCGTGTTGTAGCCGTGTGTTATGTTCGACTACTCGAAGGATTGTAGTTGAGTGGTGATTCCTAAAGCCGAATTGTTCCGGTCTTAGGGGTTGACTTTGGCGATGCAGTGACTAGTGATGCATTTTACTATTACCTTCTCAACAATCTTTCTGAGCGAGCACAGTAGACTGTAGGGTCGGTAATTTTGTGGGAGGGAGTGATCTTTCCCAGGCTTCCTGAACATCAGGACCTTGGTCGCCTTCCAAAAGTCAGGGAAGTGTTAGTGTTTTAGGATATTTGTTATGTGTTCAAGACTCTATCCGTGAACTCCTGGAGGACATGGTTTTGAATGCCATCAAACCCAGGGGCTTTCCTAGCGTTGGTATGCTTGATATCCCATGTAATTTCGCTTGTGCTGGTGCGTCTAATTTCGTCGCGCGAGGGCTGTGCTACAAGTCGCGCAACCTCCTGGTCCGTTTCAAGTGTGAATATTGGATCTGAAGGAGCCATATTCGGCATGAAAGATGCTGCAGGTGTTGTGGCTATAAGCTGTGCCTTCTCCGTCGCGGAGTAAGCTGAGCCGTCTGGACCTTGTAGAGTGAGAATGTAATGTTTCTCCCTGGTGAAGTGTCTGGCTAGCTTCCACACGCCAGGACGTGTGGTATCTAGTCCAGCGAGTTTCTGTCCTCATTGTTAGTTTCGGAATGTTTTTTATTTTGTCCCGTACTATACCCTGGAGCCTGTTGATGTGCAGTTTATAGAACGTGCGCCTGGTACGCTGCCATTATCTGCTCGGGCGGTTCCTCATTGAGATAAGGCCCAGGACTTTCTGGGGCAGGGCCGTCGAGTGTTTTTTTATTGTGTACGTGGAGCGACATCAGTCATTGTCTCTTGGAAGGCAGTAATAAGAGCCTCCACTGTCTTATCAATTTGTCGCGTGTTGTTAATTTCGTGAGCGACCGGAATACGACTATCAAGCCTTTCTTTGAACAGTGTCCAATTCGCACACTTGTAGTTCAGTATCCTGCGTGGTTCTGTGTCCTGCAGTCTTTCTTCCGTGTATAGTATTACAGGCATGTGGTCTGAGTCCAGATAGTTTACAGCCGTAAGGTTGTGTGTGCATGTTATGACCATGATGAGGGCTATGTCTAGCACGTCTGGCGTGTGTCGGGGCTGTGTAGGCACGAAAGTGAGAACGTCCGGCCCAACTGTAATGTAGTTTCGGCCTAGTGAGTGTTCGTATAATTCCTTGCCGTTGGAGGTGTGTATTCGTGAGTTCCGGTCGGGGTGTTTTGCTTTTAGATCTCACAAACTCTTCATTGACTTCCGGTTGTACCACTTTAGATACAAGTGTCTCCCTAAGTATCAGGCAACGTGTGAATTTTACGGAAGGAGGAATATCACGTAGTCATATCCCTTTTTGGTTCCAGTAAATGCCTCCGGCCTGTCGGTGTGTATACCAATAAAATTTGTCCATGACAGACTGTTGTCAGCGACAGAGAAAGAAAATATCTTCACCTGTATTCCTCCCTTCCAGAGCTTTAAAAACAGAAAGCCCACGTGCATTTCATTTTCGTAGCACTAGCTTACAAAAACAAGAAGCCGGAAAAGATTTCGATGTCAGTAGTATCATCAAGTTTCAGAGCGAATGTTGGGCTGTCGTGAAGACGCGGCAGCCATTTATTTTTCATATCAGTGGCTATTGCATCAACAGGACGAGTCACGCTATCATCTGACAGTGGTATCGACTTTAGACTCTCGCGATACCTTCCTCCATTCATGATTTCACACATTGTGAAAGCTGTGAGAAGAGGCAATTTCTAACCAATAACGTACCGCGGTTTGGATTCTACACTGAAGTAGTATACCTCTACGGATTATTTTCTGGCTGCCTTAGGAATTGATATCTGATTATTGAGAAATCTCATATTTTCTTTTAGTTGTTGCTCGTGACGCTTCAAAAATTCGATAGGTCTACTTACATGGTCTGGGCGTTTTGTTCACAGGTCTCTCTTCTCTTTTATGGGCTTCAAGCTATCGTTGTCTAAAATCTCTGAGCAAAGAACACATTGTGCTCGTACCTCATCATTCAATAGAACTCTGATAAAAAAAATTCGCGAAATCAAGTTGATATTTTGATATTTACGCACTTTGGTTTTGCTTTTGGAATTAACGTTCCTGCTAGAAACAGAGGAAGACACTAAAGAAAATCCGGATCT
This sequence comes from Schistocerca gregaria, assembly GCF_023897955.1. Taxonomy (NCBI): domain Eukaryota; kingdom Metazoa; phylum Arthropoda; class Insecta; order Orthoptera; family Acrididae; genus Schistocerca; species Schistocerca gregaria. The sequence continues at coordinate 522,107,953 of NC_064922.1, read as the reverse complement.
TTATCCTTCTTAAAACTGCATACTTTCGAAGCAGATGAGACATTCGGTGAACCACTTTCATATGATCTTTTGTTATCACTGCGAATCAGCCACTTATACATGGAAATGGTGGAACGTTTATCACATTATTGTAAATATTGTAAATCTGGTTAACTATTTCCAGTGAACACTCAGTAGAATTCAACTTCTGACTCACTACCTTTGAGCTGACACCGGAAGCTTGTCTGAAATCGGATATACAGACACAATGCCTGTGATTAACAATCTATTCTTGTAGTCACTGTTGCACTGTCAAGAGGCTTATTGTCATTAGTGGTTGTCAGTAGCTAACCCTGTGGGTGGTCGGTGACAAGGGCTGTGTGATGGAATATTACTCGCGACTTTTTTCAGAATTCCTATCGCTACGATCTGCTGGTGAGTTCTTGTCAAATAAGATAGTAAATTATAGATGGGACAGCTTCCTAGCTTGATAAATGGCGATGAGAATCTGACGATAGGCATATTTTTTCACCAGAAATGTTTTTCTTACATAGTATTAAATATGAATATTTCTATTACTCTCTGCGTTCCGCCCCACTTTGAGAATGGCTGGTGTACAAGACACTGAAGAGGAACACGATGCGGTCTACCAACCTAGAAGATTTTACCCACGGAACATTGTGGTCGAAGCGGGCGCAAGACAAGATTATTGGACTTCTAATAATATTTATAAAATGACGTGTTGACACTGGTACAAGCTGTCATAATATTCAGTCGTTTTAGTAAATGACGGGACAAAACACGCTCTGATCGAGCTGATCAATAGTTTGAGTAATAACATGTAAGTAGTTTTAAGTGACACTATGTCAGACTCTTACGTCTTCTGCATGAGGCTTTTCTTTCCACTTAGATTCTGTAATATGGACAGACTGTTGTCTTTATATAGATGTAATTCAACTCTGAACCATCAATTATTTTTATTTCACGTTTTAAAGATTTTGTTATCTGCATTTGTAGAAAGACAAATATAGCATTGTATCTTTTATTCTAATAAAACTATTATGACATAATGTGACAATTTTTAACTTTATTTTACATAATGATTATAGCTGTTGCACAGAGGGATAAACATCATAAACTATTGAAAACACACTTCCGGATGTTATTAGGCCTTCACAACTCCATTTCAGTCGTTTTGGCCACGGAATGGCAGTTGGTGTACTGGAAACAGGTCAGAAGGACAATGTCTTCGCCAATGCGATGCAGGTATCGCGGGATGTGACCTCATGCAAAAAATTCATGTCTTCCGATGGAAGACGAACTACCTATTAAAGTAGTAGAGAAACAAATACTGTTGACTTGGAGGACACAGGGGATCTAATATAACAATCAGACAGCACTTAACAGCTATTTAGATCAAACAAGTGACTGAAGTGACTGGTATAAACCCTTCGTAGTTTCTAAAACCACTGGGAAAAGTGGCAGTCAAACGATTATTCAGATCGCGTGTAGAATTGTTGTAATTGGGATTACCGTGGGACTTTCAGAAAAATACCATCCACACAATACCGAAGACAACAAAGAAATATAAGTACGAGAGCTATCACACAGGTTGAGAGCTTATGTATCCAAGCTGCTGACAGGAGGAACGGAAAAAAAATTCAGATCTCTTAGAAGACAGTTTGGCTCTAGGAAAGGTACAGGCAACCATAGGCAGTTGTGAAGCTATGCTTCATAAAAATACATATACTCAAAAAGGAAAGCTGAATAACATACGATATGTTCAGAAATCAAAAGAGAATAATAAGAGTGGAATACCATGTCAGAAGTATTCAGGTTAAAGGATGGGACGCAGTCTATCTCTTCTGTTGTTGGAGTTGTGTGTAGAAGCAATGGAGGAAATAGGTTCTGAAATGGAATTAAAATTCACATGAAAGGCTATCAATGATAAGATTTTTAAAAAATGGCTCTGAGCACTATGAGACTTAACATCTGAGTTCATCAGTCCCCTAGAACTTAGAACTACTTAAACATAACTAACCTATGGACATCACACACATCCATGCCACCGGCAGGATTCGAACCTGCGACCGTAGCGGTATCGCTGTTCCGGACTGAAGCGCCTAGAACCGCTCGGTCAGATGAGATTACACGCTATCATTTGTGAAACAGAGGACGAATTGCGGGATCTGCTGAATGTCATAAACAGTCTACGGGTCACATAAACCAAAGAAAAAGTAGCCGAAGAAAGATGAAAGTTCCAAAGAATACTAGAAAGGGGAACAACGTAATATCTGAAAAGGGGAGCGCCGAGGATGGGCGGGAGGGGGTCACGTGGTAGACGAAATGAAATTCTGCTACTTTTGAGGCAAAGTACCGCATGGCGGCAAAACAAGGAGGATATAAGAGGAAAACTGGCACAAACAAATGAGAACATTCCTCAATAAAAAAAGTCTACTAGTATGAAACAAGGGCCTTAATTATAGAAATAAATGCTTGTAAGGGCTTCTTTCACCGTTCTTGGCGTTCTTGCCATTATCTCAATATCATCTGCATGTTTCAGCACTTGAAATGATTGTATGGGATAGTCACACTTGCATAAATGCCTACACCTCCTATAACTTTATTCAAGAGCATATTGAACAGAACACAAGACAATGAACCTCGCCGCTTTTTTTTTTGCCACAGTAAATATTTTGATTTTAACTCGATTCTGTGTGTTTCCCACACTAACTTACACCACAACGATTATTGTTGTACACAGTTCCAGTCTGTTAACACTGACGTATGCTGATGTGAAGTCTATAGAGGAGTGATTTGTATCAATTCCAAATTCTTTATTTTTCTAGTATCGCGAAGCTCTGATGAACGTTATATATTCTTTGACGGAATCCACATTGATAGTCACTAACAAAGTTTCGATTATAGGTGCAAGCGCACTGAAGAGGATGTTGCAGAACATCTTATGCACAGTCGGTAATAGGCAACTTCTGCTATAGATATATCGTACCATGATACCATCTTTTATACGTTACTTTGTCGATAAGCAAAATTGACCCACTTTTATTTCTACATAAATTCGTCCTAAACTGGAAAGCTTTTCGGCTCTTACTTAGCATCTGATAAAAAGCTTTCTTCTCATTCATTCCTTTTAGCTGTTCCATTTCCTCCTATTGTTTCCTTCAACGCTGTCTGTTTACCTTTACGTGCAGCCTCTTTTCTTTATTTTTTACTATTCAATAATATTCAGCGAATCTCGTTTTCTGGTTTACCTGCTGCATTCTGTTGTAGGCCTAATTTTCAATCGCTGTCACTCGTAGACGCTCTTGATAAAATCAGTCATAGTGTGTGACACGGTTCACTCTGCCTAGACCTTCGTGAGAACATCGAAAGAGTGTCTTCTAGGTTCGTCGATATTTTCTCGATCTCCCACTGTCGGAAAAGTGTTCTATGTTTTCCCTGAGTGGGCCAAAACATCTTTGAGTTGTCTCAGACTCCTTGAATTTATCGGTGTAGAATTTTCTTGCTTGAGATCCACGTACCTTCCTTGTATTATATGGTCGACTTCTAGTTGTTGCAATTACATAATAGTGGTCAGAGTCAACTTCAGCGAACTTATAGCTCCTAAAGTCCGTTAGGTTGGACAGCTGCCTTGCAGCTATTAAGAAATGGTCAGTTTGCTTAAATTGTCGCCAGGAGATTTCCACGTCATCTTATGTACATCTTTGAGACGTGACGTTTGATCCCATTGTCATTTAAGTTATAATACTGATTGCATATTCCAGTACAGAGCTTATATTCATCTTTTCCTATTTTAGCATTCATATTTCGAAAAATTATCTCACAGTACCTACTCGCACATTCATTGTACATTTCATCTTAGACATCCTAAAAAGCATCTCTCTCTTCTTCACTCTTCTCTTCAGTTGTGGCATGAGTACATATGAGACTACAGTTTAAAAATTTGCCTCTGATTCTACATCTGCACACTCTGTGTGTCCCACCTGGAAGTCCATAATGAGATGTTTATTTCTCGTATTTACAATAAAACCAGAACCTAATAGACTTTTTTTCTTTTGGAAGGTATATTAAAAAAATGTCGTCCTTCTCTATCACTCCTTCCTTTACCACTGAATACAGTGAACAAATAATTGAAGTTGAGTATAACTGCCACTATGTTTTTGACATCATTCGAATCGGACTACTGATTATTTAAGAAAATATCTATGAAAAATCTTGCCAAGGCCACTGGAGTTTGTGTTGGACTGTCTGTATAGTTGTTTGTGTGAATATGTGTACAGTTTCTGGAAAAATAGCTAATGTGAATAATGTTTTCTGTTGTGTGTCACTGTGCTCCACACATCAATCCCTATAAGTGAGTGGTTCCCTTTCCCTTATTTTACATACATAAAAGTAATTTAGATAGTTACTGCTATCCTACTACGCTTGCAGAAACAAATCTTGTGTAATTAGCTACTGGAACGCTATGTCCACTTGAAGTAAAAAGGAAAAAAAGTGCATAAAAGAGGAGCCATGGATGAGAAATAAACATCTACAGGTAATTTATTTTACAGGTCCGTATTGATCACACAAACTTTTACACTTCACTATTACCAGTTTCTGCCATTGCCATCTTCAGATCAAAAAATATTCTGATGTAGTATCAGCGTCAAACTAAATTTGTAGGTACATAGTAAGTGCTTATTATATTTTCTGATGTAGTATCAATCTCAAACTAAACATTTAGGTACATAGTAAGCACTTGTTATGTATCAACAGTACAAGTTTAGTTTGACATTGATACTACATCAGAATACTTTATGATCTGAAGATGGCAGTAGCTGAAACCGGTAATAGTGAAGTACAAAAGTTTGTGTGATCAAGATGGACCTGTAAAATAAGGTGTCAAAAATATGATCACAGGCTCATTTTCAGACTTTATGTCTTCAATTGATTTACAGGCGCATCTTAAGCTGTAGTCTGCGAACCATTGAAAACTGTGTGGCAGAAGCTGCCTTTCATTACACCAAATGATCGGCTACCTTTTCCGCTTGACTAAGTTATGGAACAATGGTAGTATGACAGTGGCGGTCGTTTATGGAAAGTTCAGAATTTGTTGTCCACAGTACGAAGTTGTTTGGTACATTCGGACATCTTGAAGGCTTGTTCAGGGTGTGTATGTATTATGTGAGACATGTGCACGATGTAGTGGCTTGCTAAGTCAAAGACGCACAGTTGCAGGGCCAATTTAACGAAGTGGCAAGAACTGAGCAGGTCAGCTGCCTGCCGGTAAAACGGTACTAAGCAAACGATGACCATCTGTCGCCCTCGTTCCCTGTTAATCACAAGTGCGTGTCCCTGAAAACACCTGACGCTGGTAAACAACTGAGTTGCGGTATGGAATGCAATAGACTTTTATTTTCAAGGTTCTATGTGGTATGGGAAAGTAGCAGCGAAATATTTAGTACAATTCAGTATTCATTCTTGCTCATTCGTGTCTATGACTCCCGAATAACGCGCGGAACACCTTACAGTGTCTGTTGGGAAGCATGTCTAGCATCATTGTCATTGCCTCCCTTTCATGCACCGTTCACGGTAGGTGTGTGATACTAATGAGGTCTAATTTCTCTGATTTTCTCACCTTGGTCATTCGGCGAGATGGAGAGAAATCATGTCGAGGGAAAATCACAAAAACTAAAGCTCATTGGCGTGCTTACCCACCAGTCTCGAATGGAACAGTCAGTAATACGAAGGTCACGCCGTAAGTCGCGGCAATTGTGGCTTATCTTACGATAATATGACGACAACAGAATTCCATGATGTGTGTTGTACCTATAAGGCAATGTATAACCGAATGCCAACATAAAATAAGGTTCCAGTATTGGAGGTCGTGGGAGAGGGTGAAACGAAACACATGAGTTGGAACTCTATGTAAATATATAGCGCACACGAAGAGATGAAAAAAAAAGTCAACCATTGTCCTTTACAATTGTTCACCAGTGGATCCAGACAGCTTTTCCAACGATGGGAAGGCGTTATATGATATTGACATTGCCGTCAATGTGTGCCACCTATCGCTGAAATCCCCTGAGAATATTCACCCTTTTTGCAAAGAGTTGGTTTCTTCACTTGTGGAATGAAGTAGAAGTCTCACGGACATGATGACGTCTGCAGTGTGGGATGAGCATTGTCATGTATTAACCGGCAGCTCAGGAGGTTTTCGCGGTCACCCACAGCTGCTCGTGGTTTCGCATGACACTGGGTATCATTTCTGCCAGCGAGAAAGGCTATTTTCACGTATTCTCCTTGTTCCACTCTATTTACATCCCTCTTGCAGCACTAAAAAGCTCTCACTGAATGTTTCAGGCGCTGGTAGCAAGCTGCCCTCGTATATGGTCGCAGTCTCTCGGTTGATTCAGTACTGTTTACAGCAGGCTTTCTAATGTATTTATTGCGATTACAGTGACGCTACATGTTCGCACGATATACCATAGTTGCCACGATATATGGGATGACCGTCATATATTGCCTAGCTCGTCTTGGAACATAAACTATGGAATCTTAACAGCATACACCACAGATCAAAAGTATCTGGACGCCTGGTAGAGGACATTAAATTGAGGTGTGACCACCATTCGTCTTTATGTCGGCTTGAACTCTGCTGGGGACACACTGAACGAGGTGTCAGTCTGTGGACAAATGGCAGTCCATTCTTTCTGAAGAACCAAAACAGACAAGATAGTCATTTTGGACGTAGTGTTCTCGAGCGAAGTCGACGTTGTAACTCATCCCATAGATATTCCACTGAGTTCAGGTTTGCGTTCTGGCCAGCCTAATCCATTTCAGGGATGTTATTGTACACAAACCATTGCCTTACATGTGCCGCCTTACAGGGTGTATTGTCACGCTGATAAAAACAGACGTCATTCTGACATGCCCCTTTACTGTATGCAGGACACACTACGGCAAAAGTGTTAGTACTAAAGCTATGGCGACTTTGGCGCAGCTAGAATCCTTACAGTTCCACTACCTAAGTATTCTGGACCACTTTCATCTTGAATGCAGCCACTGACCCTTTGAAGGTCGCCACGTGTTGATGAAGGTCATGTTTGATGTTGGCAATGACCTTTAACTTTCTTATCAGTGATGCCATCAGCCTTATAAGCTGTGAAATCATGCCCCTTTCTCCCTCCACAGCCCTCTCCTTATTTTCAGCCTATCATAATTCAGTATTAAAAATCCAAGATGGCTGAAATAGCCCAACTGTGTTTCTCGACAACTAAAAACTCTCTGCTTCTTTTCCGTTTACTCTCTCCCTGATCCCTGTCCTTATCTCCCATCAATCACAGTACAGTATTAGAAAACCAAAATGATGGAAACAGACAAATTTTCCTATGTATACCATACACCCTCTCCTCCGTTATCTCCAACAAGTTCGAGTGTAGTACTAAAATTCCATATAAAAATGGTGTCAAATTACATAATTTCCTATTTACATTTATCCTCCATCCCCCCTCTTTTCAACCCTTCAGGGTGTAGCATTAAAAAGGTGTGTAAAAATGGCGTCAAATTGTATTATTTGCGATGAATACAAGTTTGTCTCCAACCAATCAAGATGATGGAAACAACCCGATTGTGTGTTTTATACCCCGCCCCCTCCTCTTTCAAACAAATCAGAGTAAATCTTTAAAACTGAAGAACCTGATACATAGCAAAATACATATAACCCTACTTGAAAGTCAAAAATATGCTAATTATTTTCTTGTATGTCATAGACATTCATTATCTTGGGTATAAAAATGCTGTCAAGTTACTTTATTTACCTACAGATCAGTTGTGCGCTTTATAACCCCTCTGTCTCCTCTTTCCAACCAATCAGAATTCAGTGTTATAATAATGTGTCACATATGCGGAAAAATAATTACGTAAACTTCAATTTAAAGTCAAAGATACAGCGATTATTTCTGTGAAATTTATGGACTTATGCCCTGTTATGAATGGTTTCCGATACAGAACACAGTTAATGGACATTATTATTTATTTTCTGTATTATTCTAACACTGTCATTGCTTGAAACGTACCACAGTAATGTATAGGAAGTTGAGACGAACAGTGGGATACAGAATGCTTGTGGTCTATCACATCGGGAAGCTGCCTTAGAACGTCCTACAAAAACTGTCTTGACTGCAGCCCAAGCACATCGCGAGATATTTTCAATATTATTGCACTTTCTCCTCGCAAAAATGAATAGGTTCTTTTTTGTAGGAAATTTAATGTAATTTAGTTTTGTACTCCGTTATGTTATTGCTGAATGGTGCGATTTTCAGGTTATGCAAGAAAACCATACAAAAGTGATATTAAATGTGTTCTATATTGTCTTTTGTTCATCATCACTAACACAGCCACTCCAGGTTTTTAACGTGTACTTTTCCTCCTGACTCATTCTATATAAAAATGTCAGGCCCTGTTCATAAAGTATCATGCAGTGGAACTATAAGAGATATTAATGTTTGCTGTCTAAAAGAAGACTGTTGTACCTCCGCGTTTAATCTGCAACAGTCTTTGTTTGTCGCATACAAAGTCCTTGGTTTTGGTTGCAATCTAAACGTTTTGCCAGAAGGGGATGTGAAAGCAGCAGGGACACTTTTGCAGATTCTGAGCACTACCTTGTATCTAAAGTGTACAGTAGGTATGTATTTTCTACACTGAGCTGTTTCTATATCAATGTACGAAACTGGCGGATTGTTATATCAAGAATATACTAATACTGCATTTGGTTTACTCAATAAATGTAATTCAGTTTCTTTTCGATTTTGTTAAAGCAGACAAAACTGTCACAACTTGGGTATCTGGTGGCGATATCTCAAATATTTATTCATATTGCAACAAATTACTGTTTGCAAGAAATTATATTCTTAAAATTGTTGCTGGTGGTCATTAAATTTATATTTTGACACTGTGTAACACAGTAATTTAATGAAGGATTTCTGCTGCAAATCAAAGTTCACTGTAATTTATTACACGAAGTAAGAAACATTTTTCATAAAAATAACATTTTATTTTAAAACCACATTTATTTTTAGGATGTACATACTTTCTTTATTTTTCTACATAGTCGCTTTGTTTATTTAAGCTCTTTTCATACTTTAAAACTAATTTATTGAAATCCATCTTCGAAGAAGTTTGCTGTCTGCTCTCGCAGTTCAGAGTTCACGGACGTTCCCGCTTCTTCATCGTCACTGAAGCACTTCCAGCCAAGATGACGTTTCAGCTGCGAAAGTAGGTGGAAACTGCTCATAACAAGGTCAGTACATTAAGGTGGGTGATTCAGAAAGTCCCAACTGGACGAGTCGATCACTTCCAGACCCTGTACAGCAGTGTTGGACCTTGTGCTATTGTGAAGGAACAAAATTTCCTTTGTCAGCGCGCCTCGTATTTTGTTCTGAACGGCACGTCGGAGTTTGGTCATGGTTGGGCAGTACGACTACTGCGTTGATCATTGTTCCTTGTGGAATAAAGTCCACCCCACTAGCAAAACACTACGCCTGTCGCAGAACACAGGTGCCATGATCTTGCTGAGTGACAGCGTTTGTTTGAGTTTGTTCTTGACAGGGGAGACTGAATGCCGCCACTCCATTGACAGTTTCTTGAATTCAGGGGTGAAATGGGATACCCATGTTCCACATTCTGTGACGATTCGGTACAAAATATCATCTCCTTCTTTGATATAACAAGTCAAAAAGGTGATGGAACTGGCAAATCACTTTCGTTTGTGCACTTCTATTTGGAGTTTGGGGACCCATCGGGAGCACAATTTCCTCAAGTTTAAGTTTCCAAACACAGTTGTATAGAGTACAGAACAAGACACTTGAGGAAAATCCATTGAGAGTGTGGTTATTGTGAATCTTTTACCCTCATCAATTTTCTTGTCAACTGAAGTCACATTTTCACGGCCACGTTTGAACTCTCTTACCTATTTTTTGCACTTTACCTCCACTCATTATATTATCGCCATACACCTCACATAGCTGACGATGAATTTCTGCGGACGTCATGCTTCTAGCACGCAAAGAAGTATCATAGATCGTATCTCACATGCGGTAGGCGATTGAATAACATTGAACATTTTAAAGATGGACAGTCCAGCGTACAGGGTAGCAACATAGCTGCTATTGATGCTGCCTGGTCGCAAAAGATACCGAGCGATAGTGCTTGTTGCAGCGTGCACTAAAAAGCGGCCCTCGCCTAAAAAATATGTAAAAAAGATTTTGTAGAAATATTTATGTAATAGTATTTTTTGTTTTGTTGTTTTCCTTTTATTATCTTTGTAAAACAATATAATATTGCTGTCTCACTAAAGTAAGCATTACGAAGATAGACGAAGAGTCAATCTATGGTTTATAAATCAGAAAGAAGAAATTTACTGTTTATGGTTACAAGAAATTGGATGTGGAAACAACGTATCTATTTTTTTATGGAGGGTGTAGATGTATAAAACAAAAATTAATGACAAGTCAGACCAGTATATCAGTATTGCCCCCACATAGTAGTATCCAGGGCGCAACTGCAGTTACCCAGTCAATTCATCATCATTTTGCTCACCCGATTTTTCATGTGTGTGTGTGTGTGTGTGTGTGTGTGTGTGTGTGTGTGTGTGTGTGTGTGTGTAGGAAGCCAAGCTTTCATACTTCGACTACTTTGTAAGACAGAGTTGACATGTGTACCGAGTACACTTACTTGACATATGAAAACAGAGAGCGAGATGAAATAACAGAATTATGTTTGTGTGTGTGGAGACGCCAATTTACGCAATCAAAGGTAAATATCTTTGAAAAGCCACAATGCAAGTGAAGCTTACGAATTTTTTCAAGGTGAATATATTGTATACCTTCGAACTTGATGGCATTTTACTCAGTTCTGAGACCAATATTGTTGAGCGTGATGCCATTTTTACACAAGTCAAACTAAGCTTACGTAATCTGACAGCTATATTGTGGCTGGCTTCCGAATCTTAACACTCACTAAAATATTATGCTGTTATTAGCTGGAGAGGAGACAGAGAGGGAAATGGGGAGATTAGGTGCATGGTGAAGTCTCTGAAGGAGGGCAGGCATGTCACGTAATGATGATGACGTCATGAGGTGTTGCTCATTGTCATCTCGGATTGTGAACCCACACTAGCCCTTGTACACGACGTGAATGGTATAGCATTGCATGGTATTGCATTTAAGTGTAAAGTGTTCTAAAGTCGACATACATGTACTACCGTTATTATGTATGAACTTCATGAAAATGGTATGAAATTTCCCAATAAAATATCCATCATGCCGGTACATGGTAAAGGACTCTGAAGTTAAAAATGAAGATAAAACCATCTATAATTCTGCATATTTACAAGATATTAAAACACTGAAGTGTGCTTATAGACTTACGAGAGTTGATGGGGATTGGGGTAATGATTTAGACAAATAAGGCAGAAAACTGCGCACTCCATGTCCTCTTACGTTTCTTATACGCAACTTGTAAAGGTAACATCTTAAAAACAAAAAACCAAGTGGAAAAACTAAAAGTTATATTTTTCTACAACATGTTTTTAAAGGATATAAGCGTACGTCAGCAGTTGTCATAACGTAAGATCATAAGACATACATACATTTTGTGTGTAAGCTAACACTGAAAGTTAAATTCTATAAAAACATGGTTTGCCAAAGCTACCAAGAAATAAGTGACCAAAGTAAAAATCGTTACTTTCTTCTCCCCCCCTCCCCTCTCCTGTTACTCACCGTTTCCCATGTCCTTTTATTCCGTAAGCCCTATATAAAGAGCACACGGCAATAATTTGATTTTAGTCTCTTTTACTTTCTGACAGTATGGTCGATCCACATGCGGCAGCGTGTGTGCTCGGTATTTTCCAAAACGCCGCGCATAAAAACGGAATTTTTCCGGGGCTCACACCTCCTGTTCCAATGGTGATAGAAAGATAGTGTCATATATTCTGGATATCCCTTGGTCTAGGATCCATTTGTATACCCAACAGAACGATTATCTTACTGTAACTTATCCTACAGTGAAGGATCAAAGCTGGAATATTGTTCACTTCCTCCAGCATAGATAAATGTAGCAAATCGTGTTTTTTTGTGGACTACGATGCCCCTTAAGAGGATTATGGAGGCACTATTTAGATCATGGGTCAGCAGCGGACAGCGGATATCTAAATAACTAACGTCAGCAAGTTGCTCAAGTTTTAACGGTTTATTCTCCAGGAATTTATGTAGAACTGCCACGTTCTCGTTTCCAAAAATCTTTATGCTTTATCGACAAACACCCAAAAAACGTGGTTTTTTGTACCAAAATCGAACCACAGGTTCCGAGACAGCTATGCACAGTAAATGGCAGAAATTTTCATGGTATATTTCTAAGATTCCAGAGTCGAACAGCCATGAAAATTTTATTGACATCTTTATCCGTTTCCTAGAAAGAGAAATTCAAAGTTACCGTACTTGCACACGTAAAATACGCACATAGAATCCGGTGTGAGGCGAGAATGTAGCTTATAAGGTGACTTATCATGGAGAAATATGCTGTAAAGTGCTTTCGTCATCATCATAATGTTTATTGGAACACTGTGCTATTGTACACAAGCACATGCAAAATTTTTGTGCGTACAGATTGAGTTTGAGGTGCAAAATTAGTTTCGCTTTATTTCTATTTCACGTGAGTAAACTATCACAGTTGAACTGACCCATAAAGTTCTTTTTATATGAGTGACATGCCCAGCTGTAGCAGGGAAAGGAAAGGAACCAGCGTTAAAAAAGTTCCTATCAGGGCACTAAAGAGGCGAATATGCTCCTGTATAAAGAAGTGTAATACCAGTGGTCTAGGGGTAGCGTCTTTAATTCGTAATCTAAAGGTCTTCGGTCCTGGATTCGAATTCCGCCGCTTCTCAAACTTTGATTAATAATCGGCATTGGCGGCCGAAGACTTCCGGCATAAGAAGTTACCATCATTCTGTCAACGGCCTTGTCAAAGAGGGCGGAGGAGCGGACAGAGGTCAAACGCACTCTCTTGTCCTAGGGTTGGAAACTGCCCCTAAAAGCGCAAGAATCTGCAATGATCGACGGCATGAGGATCAAGAAGGCAATGGAACCCACTGCATTAAAGACACGTAACGTGAATCCACAGGACATGTGGAATGTAATTGAAGAAGTGTCATGATGATCTCTCCAATGGCAAAAGATTCTGGAATAGTCCCCCATTCGAATCTCCGAAAGGGAACTGCCAAGGGGGAGGTTACCATGAGAAAAAGACTCAATAATCAACGACAGGATAACGTTCTATGAGTCGGGGTGCGGAATGACTGAAGCTTGAACATGGCCGGGAAACTAGAAAGTCTGAAAAGGGAAATGCAAAGGCTCAATCTAGATATAGTAGGGATTAGTGAAGTGAAGTGGAAAGAAGACAAGGATTTATGGTCAGATGGGTGTAGGGTAATATCAACAGCAGCAGAAAATGGTATAACAGGAGTAGGATTCGTTATGAATAGGAAGGTAGGGCAGAGGGTGTGTTACTGAGAACAGTTCAGTGACCGGGTTGTTCTAATCAGAATCGACAGCAGACCAACACCGACAACGAAAGTTCAGGTATACAGGCCGACGTCGCAAGCTGAAGATGAACAGGTAGAGAAAATGTATGAGGATATTGAAAGGGTAATGCAGTATGTAAAGGGGGACGAAAATCTAATAGTCATGGGCGACTGGAATGCAGTTATAGGGGAAGGAGTAGAAGAAAAGGTTACAGGAGAATATGGGCTTGGGACAATGAACGAGAGAGGAGAAAGACTAACTGAGTTCTGTAACAAGTTTCAGCCAGTAATAGCAAATACTGTGGACAGGAATCACAAGAGTCGGGGGTATACTTGGAAAAGGCCGGGTGATACGGGAAGATTTAAGTTCGATTACATCACGGTCAGACAGAGGTTCCGAAATCGGATACTGGATTGTAAGGTGTACCCAGGAGCAGATATAGACTTAGATCACAATTTAGTAGTGATGAAGAGTAGGCACTGGCCGATGTGGCGGAGCTGTTCTAGGCACTTCAGTCTGGAACCGCGCGACCGCTACGGTTGCAAGTTCTAATCCTGCCTCTGGCATGGATGTGTGTGATGTCCTTAGGTTAGTTAGGTTTAAGTAGTTCTAAGTTCTAGGGGACGGATGACCTCAGATGTTAAGTCCCATAGTGCTAAGAGCCATTTGAACCAGTTTGAAGAGTAGGCTGATGTTTAAGACATTAGTCAGGAAGAGCCAATACGCAAAGAAGTGGGATACGGAAGTACTATGGAATGACAAGACACGGTTGAAGTTCTCAAAGGCTACAGGTACAGCAATACGGAATAGCTCAGTAGGCAGTACAGTTAAAGAGCAATGGACATTTCTAAAAAGGGCCATCACAGAATCTAGGAAAGAAAACATAGGTAGGAAGAAGGTAAATGTGAAGAAACCAAGGGTAATAGAAGAAGTTCTTCAATTGGTCGATGAAAGGAGGAATTTCCGGGAAACCCAGGAAAACAGAAATACTCCGAAAGTATGATAGTAGCTGAAAGGTTTGTGGAACAAATGAAGGTCAACTTTATTGTCTGATAGCGGCTATCTAGACGAATCCAGTGATGTGTAACAGTAAGGTCTGTGAAGGTCAACGGAGGTCAAAGAGATGGCATGAACGTCCATTTACAGAAGGTCTTCGAAGTGCTGACCATTGGTATGAATGTTGTGCTCCAATCTTCGTATCTTGGATTGAGTGGTTTTCCTTATCACTTCGGCATTTATCGAAGCACATGCTCTGAAAATTCTCCGTCGTAAATATTCGCTGAATAGGCGTATCCATCTAAAGTGCGATTGACATGTAAATACCATTCGACGGTTTCGCAATAGAACACTAATAGAATCGGTAAGACCAGTATCGTCGAGTCAAACGAATGTGCATGATGTATTCCTTCGAAGAACAAGTCGATATGCTTCTCATTTACGGAGAATTCCAACGAAATTAGTGATAGAGACTTATACGCCGAAAGATATCCTCGACGTATTCACCTTACACGTCGTACATTTAAATCTGTGTACGATAACTTGGGAACAACTGGCAAAGGAAAGTTACTAACGAAGAAACGGAAATTAGTACTCTCGTCACTGTGGTTCGGGGTCATTGCGTTAGCTCACGTCACATCGCAAAGTAATCTTACATGAGCCATAGTAGTGTTCGTGTTCTGCATCGCCATAAATACCATCCTTACCATATCAGTCTCCACCTAGGATTAACTGGTCCACATTGTATGCGTCGCACTGAATTCTGCCAATGGGCTCAATTTCAGATTCAGAGGGATGACACATTTATTAATTTCACTTTATTTACTGATGAGGCTACATTCACGAACCATGGAAATGTTAATTTGCATAATATGCGTCATTGGACAACTGAAAATCCACGTGGGCTGCGGCAAGTTGCCCACCATAAACCGTGGACGGTTTGGGATGTTGGTGTGGGATTCAAGGGGACAGAATTATGTGCTCCTATTTCATCGAAGGAGATCTTAATGGTAGGAAGTACACCACATTCCTGCAAGAAACATTAATTCTGTTATTGTATGAAATACCTTTAAGAACAAGGAGCAGAATGTGGTGTCAACACGATGGGGGTCCACCACATTTTTCGCTGATGGCTAGAAATGAGTTACACGGACAATTCCCAAACTGACATCTTTCCGACTTTCAAATTTCACATCATTTCTCCTGCCAGAAATCGGTATCAACTTTTCCCGACTGACACATTTAGCTACCAAGATTATGTGTAAATGTACACAGTTACAGTATAGCATGGTCGTATCCCTCAGAAGGCCCTGCAGCAGCTCTGCCGTGTGAAATTGCAGCACAGCGGTAAGCCGAAAGTATCCTACGCCTCTTTTCGTTTCTCTTCATTGCATGTGATCCTGGGCATACAGTTCAGTAAGACAATCCCGCCTGCACGCACCTAGTTTCTATTGCTTATGTTTCTGCTTGCCAAACCAGGGCCCTCCACCCATCTCGGGGCTTAGACAATCTAACACTCCAATTTGACAGAGGGTATCGGTGAGGAGATCATCCAACAGATCTATTAATAAATGCCAAGCCCAGTAACAGCTTATATAGGATCAGAGATGGATCAACGCGTTATTGACTTGTTCAATTTTGTGAAGTTCTTTCTCTTGAATAAATCATTCAATTTTTCTGAAACTGTAATTATTTTTTTGTCTGTACATATACGTCACATCTGCCTGTGTCTGTACCGATCGTATAATTCATTTATAGTCCCTTTTTCTTTGTTTCCTTTTTCTTTCTTGAGCGTGTATTCAGCAGGTTATCAAGGGTTTCCTTCGTCCACAGAAAACAGTAAAGTCAGCAGCTCGTGGTCTCGCAGTTGCGTTCTCGCTTCCCGAGCAAGGGGTCCTGGGTTCGATTCCCGGCAAGGTCAGGGATTTTTCACCTGTTTCGAGGTGACTGGATGTTTGTGTTGTTCTCATCATTTCATCATCATTCATGCAGCTAGCGAGATTGGACTGAGAAAAGGTTGGGAATTTGTGCGGGCGCTGATAGCCGCGCAGTTGAGCGCCCCACAACCCAAACATCATCATCATCAAAAACGGTAGAGGAATAGTATTATTCCATTGTGAAAACCACGCTTCAATAAAGGCTCTATAAAGCAGCGACAGAGAAAAGAATGAGGGCACTATTTTGCCACGGTTCTGAAACCAGAACAGGGCCAGAATCACCGGCGTGTAAATCATAAAACTATAAAAATATGTTACAGTTAAGTATTTCCCGTTGCGCTCAGTAGTATTAAACTTGCAATTCAGTAGAATCGCTGTGTGAATGTGTGGGAATTGTGTAATGATTGTAACGGATAAAAAGCCTCTACCCAAATTCCAATACCTCCTCTGACTCCCGCTGCCCCTCCCCCTGGGGACGCCTGTGGGTGACAGGACGAGGATTTTAGCTGCCATCCTCCGGAATGTGAGTCCAGTACGCCACCTCGATCGGTAAGGCAGATTCAAAAAGGGTCCATCCTATCTGCCTTCAACAGGGCTACGGCAAGTGCCCAGGAGGTTGCCTACCAACGACTGATTTGTCTCAACAGCCAGCCACCCCACCGGCACATAGTAAACTCGGAGATCGAGTTTTCTTTACATTAGCACTATTATGGGCATGACAGTGGTTAATCCTGCGGCACAGAACAGTTCGCCTCCATGCTGAAGCATGTCCAGAGTTTAAGGTTATGTACTGGCGGCACTCACTAGTCTCCAACCCGAAACGTGAACTTGCTTTCCGTGTCACCTCACGTGCTCTCCACTTCATGCGATATAGGGACGTATCCATCCTATCGAATGCTACATGGGGATGGCCAATACTATGCCTCCTCCTCCAAGATTTTAGCTCATCTTCAAAAAGTTGTGTATGATAGCTTTGTAGATGAAACTTATTCTATTTGTTTTGTTGGTGCCACACGCAGAATTATTTTTCTAAAATATAGGAGCTGTAGTCATTATTTATTGTTAGATCGATAAAATAAAGTTGGGTAATTAAGTTTTTGATAGTGTGCTGGAACAGGTCTGCAGTCCTCGCTGTACATTCAAATCACCATGCCACAGTACCGTAGCATGCCGCTAGGGGAACGAAAACGAAATAGTATAGCCCACCTCCAACGTCTCAATGGACTATGTCACATTGTTTTGCACTCCTTAGCGGCGTACTACGGTATATTGGCGCTGGAATTCCAAGACTGCAAACATGTTCTAGCGTACTATCAAACAATTTATTATCTAACTTCATTGTATCGATCTGATAATGAAAACTTTATGACCACACCTCATATACTTCTGGTCTTTTTCTCTGGTAATGGAATGAATTCCGTGTCAGGCATTCCTCTCTTATCCGGAGCTTGAGGACACAACTATACTCGGTAATTAGCTTGACTGTAAATCTTCGTTGTTTCCATTTAAGCAACAAGGCCGATTCCTTTCACCGTTGCAGCCGGAATATATTAGCTGAAAGTAAATCGTTGCATCCATTGACCTCGCTTTGCGTTTCTTTTCCACTTTCACTTGGTACGTGAAGCTACTTTTGGATTTTTCCTTCTGCAGTAATGAACTAACACACACATTCTTTTCACTGTGTACAACTAAAAGCCTAACGCATACTCCAATCGTATTAAACTGCCTGGGAACGCACGGTTTTCTGTGAATATTTATATGTCCGTAGACTGTCAGTAACCGTCAGAGTATTCTCATAAATACTGACGAAACTCGTAAGTTTAAGATAATGTCCAACAAGTATATAAACCAACAGTAACGCTAAGCTATGAATGACTACGTGTAACTGCTCTGTTTAAAGCCATTGATAAAGGTGAAGAAATGTTAACGTAATACATTCATACACACACAATACTGGCCAGAGCTCTGTAACCTGTAGGCAATTAATTTATGTTAAGTGATGTTGTAACTCAACGCGCCATTGTTAATTTTATTTATTACACATTGAGTGTGCATGAATTAGATATCAACTAAGCAGAATCGTAGTGTCTAATATTACGTTTCCGAATAAAATTCTAGTAAGCAGAAATGGTTGTCGGACGAGACGTCGGATGTCGTCGTGAAATTCCCACAATATTTCATCGGCCATCATCTTCAGGTGCCACGAACACATTGCTCAGCTATGACTGAAGCCTCCTATTCATGACAGTCTAACTGGGAAACTCACAGGCTTGAAAGCGCCAGATTCGATGGCCAGCAGTTAAGATTTCTTAATCGGTAGCGGAAAGAACAGTTATACTACATGTCAGATTCTGAACCCCTAACCTCGGAGCATGCGCAGAGGCTTGTCGAATCCTGTGTCGGACATGGATGTGTGTGATGTCCTTAGGTTAGTTAGCTTTAAGTAGTTCTAAGTTCTAGGGGACTGATGACCTCAGAAGTTAAGTCCCATAGTGCTCAGAGCCATTTTGAAAGGCTTGTCGTCCATACTCTGTGCTGCCGTCTGCCGGCACAGTGCCCTCTGACGGAAGTCGAATGTCGAAATACATGTCTACATCCTCGCCATTGTCATTTGAATATTTAAGTCACCACATAAGTATTATCCCTCGAATGACCAATAGTTTCTGTTGTGCAGAACTGCGTACAATTAGGCTGCGGTGTGATGTGGCAACTGTCGTCGCAGGAACGCTGGACAAGGGCAGAAATGGTTAGTGAACAAGTAACACAGCAAACAGAACTTGTATGTCTCCAAATACATAAGGACTCAATACACATAGCGCAGCGAGAAACAGACTCCAGCTCATACAATAGCAACAATGATGATGATGTAGCTGCGACTATGGGGCATCCGCATCGCACATTATAACGAAATGGCTACAAGTGCAAATGGGCTCAGCCGCTGCCGCCGACCATCCTATACCGCGGCAGCAAAGTGCGCTGTTGGTGCCAAGCCGCTAGAGACGTGGCTGAGCGAGGACGCTCCATTGGGTCAGGCAGATCCCACACGACTGCTATTAGTGTCTTACAGAAACTTGCAATTCTATTGCTATGACGTCCATTGCATGGTATTAGTACGTGATACCACAGTTTTTCTTTGTAGATACTGTGATTTTAATGTTGCCAAAGCTGCATCCCATGTTGGACTAAGTTTTGAGCCAGTATCTCTGTTCTCAAGATTCGTCGAGCTGCGATGTTCCACCGCCTCTTTAATTATAATGCCTCAGTAAGTAGTCGTGCCAACAGCCTTGCTGCAGTGGTAACAGCGGTTCTCATCAGATCACTCAAAGTAAGCGCTGTTGGGCTTGGCTAGCATTTGGATGGGTACTATTGGTTCAAATGGCTCTGAGCACTATGGGACTTAACATCTATGGCCATCGGTCCCCTAGAAATTAGAACTAATTAATCCTAACTAACCTACGAACATCACACAACACCCAGTCATCACGAGGCAGAGAAAGGATGGGTACCGTCTGGTCTGCCGAGCACTGCTGGCAGGCGTGTGCACTCAGTCTTTGTGAGACCAATTAGAAGCTCATTGATCGGAAACTAGCGGCTTTGGTCATGAAAACTGACAACGGCCAGGAGGGTGTGCTGAGCAAATGCCCCTCCATATCGGAGGCTAATGACACCTGTGGGCTGAGGATGACATGGCAGTCGGTTGGTACTGTGATGTGCTCAAGGCCAATTCGGAAGAAGTATAGTTTAGTTTAGTGCGAAGACGCAGACGAGAGAAATGTGATACTTTTGTCATTTGTATTGTGTCCACTACTGAGAAAATACTCGGCCACTTCAGATTTTTCTGGTTGATCTGGACTTGTGTGTTGCGAATGTACGATGCATCTGTCTTCCACAATGCTACAATTTTGTCTAATCTATGTCTTTCCACAGCTACGAACAAGAAATCTCTGCCTTTCTCAAAGCAAAATTTTCCTTCCCTGGACCTAGAAGAACTCTGAGATGGTTAGCTGACGGACGATGCATTTAATTTTATGTTGCTTCAGTAACCTTGCTATTGCCGAAAACGAGCATTCCTCTTTGTTCTTAATTTCTTCTGGATCAAAAAATAATTTGATATGCATGATGGCCTGTAATTATAAGTCCGTATGTGGTGGTTCATGGTACACAACATGACCTAAGTTGCTATCTTCTTTTCCCCCACCAACACGTCCAAAAACGGTATTTCGCCTTTTTTCCCCGTCTCCATTGAAAACTTGATGTTAGAATGAAGAAAACTGAGATGTACTAGAAATACACACATCAAAAAAAGTTTTGCATTACCCCGGTCTCCAGAACTGATAGACTTTGATTGTGGATATTGTATCATAGACACAGTCCCTTTGGCTGTTCAGAGATCTCACTAAACCCGCCCGAAGATGTAAACAACCATGCATGAGCAGCGCCTATTAGACGGAGTGGGTCCGTTACCCGATCAGTTTCAGTCATTCCATCAGGATGGAGATACATGGCTCCTGTTGTCTGTCGTTCAACCATGCCTAGACGGTCAATACCGCGGTTCGACCGCGTCTGCATTGTTACTTTGTGCCACAAAGGGTTCTCAACAAGCGAAGTCTCCAGGCGTGCGAGAGTGAAACAAAGCGATGTTGTTCAGGCATGGAGGAGATACAGAGAGACACGAACTGCCGATGACATGCATCGCTCAGACACCCAACGGGTGCTGCTGCAGTGGATGACCGCTACCTACGGATTGTGGCTCGGAGGAACCCTGACAGCAACGCCACCATGTTCAATAATGCTTTTCGTGCAGCCATAGGACGTCGTGTTACGACTCAAACTGTGCGCTATAGGCTGCATGATGAACAACATCACTCCCGACGTCCATGGCGAGGTCCATCTTTTCAACCATGACACAATGCAGCGCGGTACAGATGGGCCCAACAACACGCCGAATGGACCACTCAGGATGCCTTCAACCAGACAATCGCCAGAGATGTGTTTGGAGGCAACCCGGTCAGGCTGAATGCCTTAGACACACTGTCCAGCGAGTGCAACAAGGTGTAAGTTCCCTGCTGTTTTGTGGTGGCATTTTATGGGGCAGGCGTACGCCGCTGGTGGCCATGGAAGGCGCCGTATCGGCTGCACGATGCGTGAACGCCATCCTCCAGTCGATAGTGCAAGAATATCGGCAGCATATTTGGGAGGCATTCGTCTTCATGGACGACAATTCGCTCCCGCATCGTGCACATCTTGTGAATGACTTCATTCAGTATAACGACATCGCTCGACTAGAGTGGCCAGCATGTTCTCCAGGCATGAACCCTATCGAACATACTGGGATAGATTGAAAAGGACTGTTGATGCACAACGTGACTCACCAACCACTCTGAGGGATCTACGCCGAATCGCCGTTGAGGAGTGGGACAATCTATACCAAGAAAGCTTCGATGATGTCGTGGATAGTATGCCATGACGAATACAGGCATGCATCAATGCTAGACGGCGTCCTGCTGGGTATTAGAGGTACCGATGTGTACAGCAATATGGACCACCACCTCTGAAGGTCTCGCTTTGTGGTGGTACAACATACCATGTGTGGTTTTCATGAGCAATAAAAAGGGTGGAAGTGGTGTTTATGTTGATCTCGATTCCATTTTTCTGTACACGTTGCGGAACTCTCGAAACCGAGGTGATGGAAAACTTTTTTTGATGTGCGAAACCTTTATGCGCCCAATAGCAATGTCTCAGGTGTAAAGACGTCAGCGCTTCGATTCTTATGAGAGTATCCCGAAATTATGATCTTAAAGGAGGATAAAAGCATTTCAACTGTAATGCTTTCCAGACTTACAAACTTAAGCAAGACGCACCAGCTACTGGATTTGTTTTATCTCAGCACACATTTGTTTCCCAATCTCTTCATCATCTGCAAAGCTAATAGGCATCTGTCTTATATTACGGCGTTACCTCTGCTTTGCCTCTATCTTGCATAAATAATGTGATCATTATGTCGCCCTAAGTAGTTCTAGATCCACATTTTTAATTCATTAGTAGTCCAACTCCTGCATACTCCCAACTGATATTGTGTTGATAATTCATCTAGCCTAAAAATCCTGTTCCCTACTTCACTAATTCCTACAATATCTTGCGTCTGTTCTCAAATTCTGTAACCTACCTACCTGATGAAGGCAACGAACATTCCCTGCCTAGAACCGCAAAACACCGGATTTGTTTTTTCTTACATCAACATACTCCAATCACTGACCACAACCCCCAATGGGTGACTATTTTGCCTCCATAGTAGTTCCCCCGAGAGGACGTCATCATGATTAAACCATACAGCAGAGCTGCATGTCCTAAATAATTATAACAGCTCGCTGCCGTCAATCGCTCACACTACCAACATACCAGACCATATTAACTAATGTTTCTAGGCCATATCTTTCAGTCATCCACACTGGTTCCCGTGTAATTACAGCACAGTATGCCCCTTCTCAGAAACCACAAGTATGTATGGTCTCTAGACAGACGCTCATCCGATGTTGTGGCACCTATGGTACGACTATCTTTATCCTTGAGTCGTTCAAGCCATACCGCTGTAGCTACATACATGGTTCATGGTAGATGTACAGTAACTTATAGGCGTGAAAGTAGACTTTCAGTTTTCCCAGCAGTGAAAACTAAAGCATGAAACAGGCTGACCTCAGAAAGATGTTTGTGATATGTGTAGGCTGACAACATATCACACTACATGGATTTTGTATATAAGCAGTGACAGCCGACCAATTCAGAAATTATTTCATGATTTAATAAAATGTTTTGCAAAAACACATACGTTTTACATGTTTCAGTGACAGCTAAATACTATTTTCCTGTCGTAATTTAAAAAGAGACAATGTCAGTTTTGTTGGGCTTCTGGCTGACATTTGATGTCATTCATCGGTAATGGTCTCAGAAATGTTGGAGCCACCTGACTAATGATAATCCGCTATTCAGAGTAGATCAGGCTGAAAGGAGACTTGATAGAAACCTCTGAAATTCGGAACTGGTGTTTGTGTGCCCAATGCAATCTAACACGTTTTTGATTTCTGACCAGTGGAAGCCGACCCTACGACAGCCATTCCACCGGTCAGACCCACAGCATTTGGCTTCAGACTTTCGGAGTAGTTAACTCCACAGCTCTACAGCCAGAAGAGTGAATGGACCCCCATTCCAGACTCTGCCACAGAATAAAAACGTGGGACATCGATGTCAGTAATCAGTAACACTAACAACTGCATCATAATAAGACTAGATTAGATTTACTATTCATTTCAATTGATCCGTAGTGAGGAGGTCGTCCAGGATGTAGAACATGTCAGAAAAACACTAATATATGACCAATATTTATAAGTAAAACAATTAAGTTAATGTACCTTCCACAGGTCCCAAGAGAAATGAGCGTAATTTTTTTTAGTGAACACTATATCGAAGGATCTTTTTACAACACTCACAGATTGCATTAATGCACTGAATTTAAAATTTAAAAATACTTTTTTTTAATTTATAAGGTAATAAACATGTAATAGAACTACTACAATACCTATTTACAACGAAAACATTACTGCACTGAAATGGTGAAGAAGTTAGATTGCTGGTTCTACAGAGAAATTCATCAATGGAATAGAAGGAGTTGGAAACCAATACATCCATTAGGTTTCTCTTAAAGTGAATTTCATTGGTTGTTAAGCTTTTTCTGGCTGCTGGCAAGTTATTGAAAATGTGTGTTCCTGAATAATGCACACCTTATTGTATAAGAGTAAGTGACTTTAAATCCTTGTGAAGAATATTTTTATTTCTAGTATTGATTCCATGAACTGAGCTCTTGGTTTGAAAAAGTGATACATTTTCAAATACAAATTTCATTAAGGAATAAATATTTGGGGAAGCAGTAGTTATACTCCTAGTTCCCAAAACAGGTCTCTGCAGGATGTTCTTGAGTTCACACCACATATAACTCTTATTGCATGTTTTTGTGCCTGGAAACATTTAGCTAGCCTTGATGAATTACCCCAAACAATAATACTATATGACATTATGGAGTCAAAGTAAGCATAGTACGCAAGCTTTTTCATTTTTATATCCCCTACATCTGACAGAATTCGAATGGCAAATAGAGATTTGTTTAGATGCTTCAGCAGTTCTGTGGTGTGCTCCTTCCAGCTGAGTTTATTGTTGTTGTTGTTGTTGTTGCGGTCTTCAGTCCAGAGACTGGTTTGATGCAGCTCTCCATGCTACTCTATCCTGTGCAAGCTTCTTCATCTCCCAGTACCTACTGCAACCTACATCCTTCTGAATCTGTTTAGTGTATTCGTCTCTTTGTCTCCCTCTACGATTTTTACCCTCCACGCTGCCCTGCAACACTAAATTGGTGATCCCTATATGCCTCAGAATATGCCCTACCAACCGATTCCTTCTTCTAGTCAAGTTGTGCCACAAATTTCGCTTCTCTCCAATTCTATTCAATACCTCCTCATTAGTTATGTGATCTACCAATCTAATCTTCAGCATTCTTCTGTAGCACCACATTTCGAAAGTTTCTATTCTCTTCTTGCCTAAACTCTTTATCGTCCAGTCCACGTTTCACTTCCATCCATGGCTACACTCCATACAAATACATTCAGAAACGACCTCCTGACACTTAAATCTATACTCGATGTTAACAAATTTCTCTTCTTCAGAAACGCTTTCCCTGCCATTGCCAGTCTACATTTTATATCCTCTCTACTTCGACCATCATCAGTTAATTTGCTCCCCAAATAACAAAACTCGTTTACTAATTTAAGGGTTTCTAATTCACGCAGCATCACCCGATTTCATTCGACTTCGTTCCATTATCCTCGTTTTGCTTTTCTTGATGTTCATCTTATATCTTCCTTTCATGACACTGTATATTCTGTTCAACTGCTCTGTCAGGTCATTTGCTGTCTCTGACAGAATCACAATGTCATCGGAAAACCGGAAAGTTTTTATTTCTTCTCCTTGGATTTTAATACCTACTCCAAATTTTTCTTTTGTTTCCTTTACAGCTTGCTCAATATACAGATTGAACAACATCGGGAAGAGGCTACAACCCTGTCTCACTCCCTTCCCAACGACTGCTTCCCTTTCATGCCCCTCGACTCTTATAACTGCCATCTGGTTTCTGTACAAATTGTAAACAGCCTTTCGCTCCCTGTATTTTACCCCTGCCACCTTCAGAATTTGAAGGAGAGTATTCCAGTCAACATTGTCAAAAGCTTTCTCTAAGTCTACAAATACTAGAAACGTAGGTTTGCCTTTCCTTAATCTCTTTTCTAAGGTAAAGGGTAGCGACAACTCACAAGTGTAAATACTCTTCGCTCCCCCCCCCCCCCTCCCCACCCCACACTCCAGTGGCTATGTTTATAAAATAATACATAAATGAATATATGAGGAAGCATAAAAGCCTTTCCTTAAGACTGTTAAGCTCTTTATTAATGATGACTAAATACACTATGTGATCAAAAGTATCCGGACACCTGGCTGAATATGACTTATAAGTTCGTGGCGTCCTCTATCGGTAATGCTGGAATTCAATATGGTGTTGGCCCACCCTTAGACTTGATAACAGCTTCCACTCTCGCAGGCATACATTCAGTCAGATGCTGGAAGGTTTCTTGGGGAATGGCAGCCCATTCTTCACCGACTGTTGCACTGAGAAGAGATATCGATGTCCGTCGGTGAGGCCTGTCACGAAGTCGATGATCCAAAACATTCCAAAGGTGTTCTATAAGATTCAGGACAGGACTCTGTGCAGGCCAGTCCATTAACCCATTACAGGGATGTTATTCTCGTGTAACAACTGCGCCACGGGCTGTGGACCGCTGCGCTCGCAGGTTCGAATCCTGCCTCAGGCATGGATGAGTGTGATGTCCGTAGGTTAGTTACGTTTAAGTAGTTCTAAGTTCTAGGGGACTGATGACCTTAGCTGTTAAGTCCCATAGTGCTAAGAGTCATTTAAACCATTTGAACCAAGGGCTGTGAATTATGAACAGGTGCTCGATCGTTTTGAAAGATGCAATCGCAATCCCCGAGTTGTTGTTCAACAGTGGGAAGCAAGAAGATGCTTAAAACATCAATGTAGGCCTCTGGTGTGATAGTGTCACGCAAAACAACAGGGGGTGCAAGCTCCCTCCATGAAAAACACGACGACACCATAACACCACCGCCTCCGAATTTTACTGTTGGCACAACAAACGCTGGCAGATGACGTTCACCGAACATTCGCCATACCCACACCTTGTCATCGAATCGCCACATTGTGTTCCCTGATTAATCACTCCACACAGCGTTTTTCCACTATTCAGTGGTGCAATGTTTACGCTCTTTACACCAAGCGAGGCGTCGTTTGGCATTTGCCGCCGTGATGTGTAGCTCATGAGCAACCGCTCGACCATGAAATCCAAGTTTTCTCACCTCCCGCCTATCTTTCATAGTACTTGCAGTGGACTCTGATGCAGTATGGAATTTCTGTATGATGGTCTGGATAGATGTCTGCCTATTACACATTACGACCCTCTTCAATTGTCGGCGGTCTCTGTCAGTCAACAGTCGACCTTGCCAGTACACTTTTGTGCTGTACGTGTCCGTTCACGTTTCCACTTCACTGTCACGTCAGAAACAATGGACCTAGGGATATTTAGGAGTGCGGAAATCTCGCGTACAGATCTATGACACAAAATGGCTCAAATGGCTCTGAGCACTATTGGACTTAACATCTGAGGTCATCAGCCCCATAGAACTTAGAACTACTTAAACCTAATTATCCTAAGGACATCACACACATCCATGCCCGAAGCAGGATTCGAAACTGCGACTATAGTAATCGCGCGGTTCCTGACTGAAGTGCCTAGAACCGCTCGGCCACAAAGGCCGGCCTACGTATGACACAAGAGACACCCAATCAGCTGACCACGTTCGAAGTACGTGAGTTCCGCGGGGCGTCGCATTCTGCTCTCTCGCGATGTCTAATGACTACTGAGGTAGCTGATATGGCGTACCTGGCAGTAGGTGGCAGCACAATACACCTAATATGGAAAACGTATGTTTTTGGGTTTGTCCTGATGCTTTTGATCACACAGTATAGTGAACTCTGCTGTACTGTGAACCAATAGTGAGTGAAACAGGAAGGACTCGAATATAAGGTTTGATGGGGATTTTTCATTGACTTAATTAACTATAGGTTTTGTAAATACAGAGAAATAAATCAATGTGCTATGGAGGAGTAAAAAAGAAAACGTTTAATGTAATGAATAAAGTATAAATATACAAGACGTGATTACAGTGTATCATTACCACCAGCCATAAACCAAACCACTGAAGGGCAATATAATGAGCCACAGCATAGAGCTGAGTCATTTCACACTGGGCAGCCTTCCTCAGTGACCAGACTGCTGCCACAAGAATCTATGATCACCATCTCAGGAACTCTGTCTTATTTTGCCACTGTCGCTCTATCCTGCTGCACAGCCATGGAAGTCGACTCCATATCAAGCGCTCACTCCTACGTGATTTATTCAGGAACACTGAGGGAGCATATTCGAAGTGCGAATGTAATTACACTTTCTTCAGACAGAAAAGCTTACGTCCACAGATCAGGATGGATTTAGAAAGCATCGCTCATGCGAAACTCAGCATGGCCTTTTCTCGCGCGATGTCCTGCTAGCTAGCCAGGAATGATAGGCAAAGAGCGCACTCCAAATTCCCAGATTTTCGGAAAGAATTTGACACAGTGCCCCACTGTACACTGTTAATGAATGTCTGAGCGTACAGAATAGGTTCTCAGGTATGTGAGTGGCTCGAAGATTTCTTAAGTAATAGAACCCAGTACACAGTCCTTAGCGGCAAGTGTTCATCAGAGACAAGGGTGACCCGGAGTGGTGTGCAAACTCGTTCCCTTTGTACAAAAACGAGATGATGGATATGGTGAGCAGTAATCTGCGACTGCTTATGATACTTTGGTGTACGGAGAAGTCGTTGAGTGACTGCAGGATGATGAAGGTGACTTAGACAGAGCCGGCCGGAGTGACCGAGCGGTTCTAGGTGCTTCATTCTGGAACCGTGCGACCGCTAAAGTCGCAGGTTCGAATCCTGCTTCGGGTATGGATGTGTGTGATGTCCTTAGGATAGTTAGGTTTAAGTAGTTCTAAGTTCTAGGGAACTGATGACCTCAGATGTTAAGTCCCATAGTGCTCAGAGCCAGTTGAACCATTTTGAACTTAGTATTTCTATTTTGGGTAATTAACGGCAGTTTTTTCTAAGTGTAGAAAAATGAGAGATAATGTAAATGAGTGGGAAAAAATCCTCTAATGTTCGAATACGGTATTAGTAGTGCGCTGATTGACACAGTTACTTCGATTAAATAGGTACCTCTACATCTACATAGATATTCCGTAATCCACCGTACGTGGCGGAGGGTACCCCCTAGCACTACTGTTTAGGCGTAACGTTGCAAAGCGATATGAAATGGAAAAAACACGTAAGTTAGGTAGCAGAAAAGGCGAATGGTTGACATCGGTTCATTGGGAGAATTATAGGAAAGTAGCAGACTGCGTATAGGACAGCAGTGCAACCCATTGCTAAGTACTGTTGGAGTGTTAAGGATCCTCGACAAGTCGTATTAAAGTAAGACATCGAAGCAATTGGGAAGTGTGCTGCAAGATTTGGCACCGGTAGACTGGGTCCTGATGTGACTGTTACAGAAATGCTTCGTGAACTCAAATGGGAATCTATGGAGGAAAGACGACATTCTTTTCGCTGAAAATTATTGAAAAAATTTGAAGATTCAGCATTTCAGGCTGACTGCAGAACGATTCTACTGAAGCCAACGTAAATTTCGTGTAAGAGCCGTGAGATAAGAGAAATTAGCGATGGTACAGAGGCATATTCTCGTAAGCAGTAGTTCTTCCCTCGATCTTTTTTCTGCGTGGAAGAGGAAACAAACTGACTAGTAGTAGTACAAGGTATCCTCCACTATGCACCATACGGTGTGTTGCTGACTATATATAGAGAATTGTATGTCGGATGATGCCACAACCATAAAATCAACCAGCTTTCCCATAATGTGCACTTCGAACATTTTAATAATTTTTTGGTTTTATTTTTAGTATTACTAATTTACTAGGACGTCCTCCCAATCCTTGATAAGGAGCTTGCCATTGAATGAAAAGGAAGGTGATTTCTCCAAGATAATATACCGAATATATTCACACTCTTTCGTCGCTAATAGAGACTACTCATGTGAGAATTCTTATGTTCAGAACTCAAAAATGGCAACTGGGTCCTAAAGTGCGAGACACACAAACGCACAGATAGAAAAAGCTTATCGAGGTGTTGGTAACTTATCTGTAACCAGTATTCGTTTCTTATTTATGAATAGATCTCTTTTTCTGTTTTCATCTTTAGAAATAAAATTTCAATTAGGGACCATTGACATTAAAAATATTATAAATTTCAGAATAGTGTTGATATCAGGCCTTGGTGGCTTTATTCCTCGGTGCATTTTATTTGACATGCGTAACGCCGTGTCCAAGATATTTTGGTACGTAACGCTTCGTCTCCTAATGATGGAGACATAGTGTCTATGAAGACTCACATAGGAGACTCATAATTATCTCGGACGCCATTTCACTTGAATAAAATGAGTACAAATGATAGCTCCACTATTGCACTGCATTTTTACACCTTGTGTACGCGCCTGTATGTTTAGATATCGCTATCCCATGACTTTTGTCACCATTCATGCATATGCAGGTAGTTCACAGGATCAATTCGTGCGCTCAGCTCGCCGACACACGACCACTTCTCATGAGTTCCAGTTACAAGTGCCAACACTTATCTTGCAATTTTCTACAAGCGTCGCCCAGCAGTTGCCAGCAAGTTCACTGCAATTGCCCAGCAAATCTAGTCGTCGGAGAGTTAATGCCACGTGTCGAACACTAGTAAAAGTAATAGACAACGTGTTTTATCTTTTCAGAAACTGAACATATAAAATCTGTAACTGCAGTTCAAACTGAATTTCAATTAAATCCGGTAGTAATTATCTACTATGTTACATTAGATTAGGTTCAGGAATTTGCATGTGCGCCATGATTTCTCACAAAGCAAAAGCTGAGTATATTCTCATGCACAACACTTTAGTTAATATTTGTTCTTGTTTCACGTGTGCTGCCGGAGTTATATTGATCTGTGACTTTACGGTACTAAGCGTGCTAGTAGCTCACTTCCCCATATCCACGGTACCCTGCAGCAGGGGAATCACTTCCTGCTACCTTTAATTTGAGCATCTGAGTTATTGGTGAACATTGGTGAACATAACACTATTTTTGCTTTATTTAATACTGCAGTTGTGGCTGTGAAGCCAACGGCCTTGCTGCAGTGGTAACATCAGTTTCCTTCACATCACCGAAGTTAAGCGCTGTCGGGCTTGGCTAGCACTTGGATGGATCACCGTCGGGGTCTGCTGAGAGCTGTTGGCAAGCGGGGTGCACTCAGCCCTTGTGAGGCCAATTGAGGAGCTACTTGATAGGGAATTAGCGACTCTGGTCACGAAAACCGACAACGTGTGGGAGAGCGGTGTGCTGAATAAATAAATGCCCTTCCATTTCCACATCTGGTGACAACTAAGGACTGAGGATGACACAGTGGCCGCTCGGTACCGTTCGGTCTTCAAGTCCTGTTCGGACGACGTTTGTTTTGTTTTTGTGCGGATGTGAAACAGTCGAGAAATCCGCTATTTATGTATGTTGTTGTCGGCACTACAAAGAGAGGAAGTGGGATCCGGAGTTGTGTTGCTGATAACTGGGCGCTTCTCTCAAACACGAGAGTGGAAATTGTGGGGGCAATTCCCATACACTTCTAAACACCTGCAGGTCCAATGGGAAAACACATAGACCATGTGGTACCTGGAATGGAATGCATAGCTACAGTTGTAATGAAAATCAAATTGAGTTAGGCGGAAAATATAACCAGACGAATGGATGGTTCGTGTACCAAAAATATTCCCTGTTGGATCTCATGGATAAGAATAGAAATGGCTCTGAGCACTATGGGACTTAACATCGGAGGTCATCAGTCCCCTAGAACTTAGAACTACTTAAATCTCACTAACCTAAGGATATCACACACATCCATGCCCGAGGCAGGATTCTGACTTGCGACCGTAGCGGTCGCTCGGTTCCAGAACCGCTCGGCCACAACGGCCGGCGATGAGAATAGACCGAGACGACGATGTATGGCGGGTGGGTAAATGTCGTTACAAGATACGCAGCAGCAACGTTAGCGTGTTGTGAAGCTTGAGGCCGCAATGTATGACTAAGTCCAGAAGACTGCAGTGGACATACACTGAAGAGCCAAAGAAACTGGTACACCAGCCTAACATCGTGTAAGACCCCTGTGAGCAAGTAGAAGTGACGCAACACGACGTGGCATGGACTCGACTAGTGTCTGAGGTAGTGCTGGAGGGAATTGACACCATGAATCTTGCAGGGCTGTCCATAAATCCGTAAAAGTGCGAGGGGGTGAAGAACAACACGTTGCAAGGCATCCAAGATATGGTCAATAATGTTCATGTCTGGGGTGTTTGGTGGCCAAAGGAACTGTTTAAACTCAGAAGAGTATTCCTGGAGCCACTCTGTAGTAATGCTGTACGTATAGAATGTCGCATTGTCCTGCAGGAATTGCTCAAGTCCATCGGAATGTACAATGGACACTAGTGGATGCGGGTGACCAGACAAGATACTTACATACACGTCACCTGTCTGCGTCGTATCTAGAAGTATTAGGAGCCCCATATCACTCCAACTGCACACGTCCCACACCATTACAGAGACTCCATCAGTTCGAAAAGTCCCCTGCTGACCGGCAGGGTCCATGGACTCATGGGGTTGTCTCCATGAAATGACACTAGTCCGACCACACAACATGCTTCCAGTCATCAACAGTCCAATGTCGGTGTTGACGGGAGCAGGCGAGGCGTAATGCTTTGTTTCGTGCAGTCATCAAGGCTACACGAATGGCCCTTTGGCTCCGAAAGCCCATATCGATGATGTTTCGTTAAATGGTTCGCACGCTGGCACTTGTTGATGGCCGAGCATAGAAATCTGCAGCAATTCGCGGAAGTATTGCACTTCTGTCACGTCGAACGATTCTCCTCAGTCTTCGTTGGTCCCGTTCTTGCAAGATCTTTTTCCCGCAGCAGAGATTTCGGAGATTTGATGTTTTCCGGATTCCTGATATTCACGGTAAACTCGTGAAATGGTCGTACGGGAAACTCCCGACTTCATCGCTACCTCGCTCTG
The DNA here is from genome assembly GCF_023897955.1 of Schistocerca gregaria. Taxonomy (NCBI): domain Eukaryota; kingdom Metazoa; phylum Arthropoda; class Insecta; order Orthoptera; family Acrididae; genus Schistocerca; species Schistocerca gregaria. The sequence goes on along the minus strand of NC_064922.1, from coordinate 522,075,109 downwards.
CCCCATCGCTCGTGCGCCGACTATAACGTCCCGTTCAAACTCACTTAAATCTTGATACCCTGCCGTTTTAGCAGCAATAACCGATTTAACAACTGCGCCAAACTCTTGCCTTATATAGGCGTTGCCGACTGCAGCGCCGTATTCTGTATGTTTATTTATCTTTGTATTCGAATACGCATGCTTATGCCAGTTTCTTTGGCGCTTTAATGACTGACGATGATTGGCTGACGATGATTGTCACACCTGTCATCCAGGTGGATGATTCGTGCATTGCAATATTTCTTCAGACTCGGTAATTACAACTCGCTAAAAGGGAAACGCCACTGTTTAGTACTCTTAAAATTTCGGATTGTCAGAAGAGACAGGGAAGTTTCACGTATGAGAAGCACAGTTTTTCCAAGAGTTTTTTTACTTAACGCAACAAAGTGACAGAAATAACTGTGATGTGATGGATGTTAAAGTTATCAAAAGCGTAAGTCACAATACACGTGAAGTAGCAAGTTGCTAGTTCTTCCCACACATGTATCAATTAATATCTCAGCAATATTGGAGAAATTTCGTATAATACGATAGCAAGCTCGCACTGGTTCTTATTTGCACACTATACGTGGGTGGAATTGAGGAGGGGTGAAGATGTACTTGTAAGATTACCGATCATTTTGCCCCCTGCGGTATCTTCCCTGTTGTTCAGTTAGTGGTTAAATATATTCTGGTAATAATCTCCAATAAAAAGATGACATTGCAGATATTTAAATTCCAAACAACGTACATTAACTTTTGCAAGAACACGTATGACACGTTACAGTTCACAATGTTCATTATTTTTCACTGGACCAGGTCAGCAACCTACGTCGACTTCACGGAGTCTAACCTGTTTTAGAGTGGCAATTAACACCACTTGCTCAAATCTGAGTTGCATAACCAGCGTCGGCTAACGGAGCATGACTCGCTCAATGCGTAATACATTGACTTCGACAGTAGCTCACCAGCGCCTGATTCTGAAAATTCTGAATTGAGTGCTTATTGATAACTAACAGAACATGACGGATTGCATGTACAACTGAACAAGTCTGTAGATTACCGCTGACTGACTGTCTAGTATGCCTTTTTAAAGACTTGCGCAAGGATTTTTCTTATAAAACGTTAGAATTCGGATAAATTACGTATTAAATAACCGCATAAGATACATTCTCAGACTTTTTGCCACGTCATTCCAAGGTAAACCTCGAGCTTTTGACAATTACCTCCACCATCTTTGTTAGGAGCAACTGACTGAATAAAAGCTGCTGTGGTGGACTTGTACAGCCCATGGACATCTAGTGACTGGTCGGTAGTTATATAATGCTATGCCAACGTCTGAACTGGTGGCCCCACCACTCTCGTAGATGCGTAAACATTGCAATGGACATTTTTGCCTCTTCTCTGATCGAGAGCAAGCTTCCATGCACCGCTAAAATTATATCCTCTGTCAGGGTTGAAGTTCTTCTCGCACATTCTTTTTTATGCAGCGTCTTTCTGGGATGCTGTAATTGAAGAGGCTGTAGAATGCGAATTTGTGAGAAGTTCAACTGCGACGACAGGTGTAATCTTAGTGACACATGGAAGCGAGCTCTCGATGCAGAGTAAAGGCAGGGATATTCGTCGCAATATTTACGCTACTACAGGAGCTGTGGTGCCAACAGTGCTGATGTCGACACCATCTGTGACAGCATTACTTAATTACCAGTTCTAAGCCGTCTATGGGGCATATAAGCCATCACAGCAGCAGTCCAGACAGTCACTTGCTCCTGGCGATAACAATGGAGGTTTCATGAAACTGATGGCATAGCCAACCAACGGATAATATCGCGCCTATCCAAAACAACGCAGAAATGTGTACTTAATAATTCGATCAATTGAAGCAGAGGACATACCTCTGACTATAAAGAGCTCACTTTGGGGTTCCACAAGACCCAGTCTTAGATGTATTGTTGATTCTCACATGTATAAACGACAGTCTACCTTCGATAAGGATAGAAGCTGAAGCAATGAACTAAAATATGTGCTACGGCTAAGGCTTCAACCCAGGTCTCCGAGATACAGGCAGGATTTCCTCATTATGTGCAAAGCTGGAGTGCTATTCCAGTGTCGGACAGCCTTGGAAATATTGTCGATTTAAAAGGGGAAAAACGACTCAAGGTGTGAACTGAAGTTTTTGTTACGGAGGGCATTGGACTGTAGTATTCTGAGCGGGTGTGGTTGCCACAATGCTACGGTGGTGTAATGGTTAGCACTTCTGCTTAGTAAACAGGAGATTAGAATGCAAGTGCTGCTGGCGCTGTCTAAGACTTATATGTCTCCAGGAAAATTCTATCAGATCAATAGACATTGTATCTAATGTACAAGAAGAGGAATTCATTCTTTTTGTGTGTGACGCTAGTACTGTAGCCAGTCCAAACATACACAACGCAACAGCAGAAAGAATGTTAAATGATCTTCTTAAAAGTATTGTTGAGTAGTTTTCTGCGAAGAAAGACACAAATTGTTCAGTTCTGCACATCTACAGGTCCTACAGCAGTGATAAATGTAGCACATAGTGAGGAAATGCTAACTAGTACGCAAATTTCAAAAATTTTAGGTGTGCATATTGATGATAATTTAAAGTGGAAAAAAAAACATTCTTGAAGTCTTAAGAAAACTTAATTCAACAGTTGCCCTTCAGACCATTGCAGAGACAAATCAAAAAGTTAGCGTGACAGGGCAGCTAACTTAACAAATACTGAACTCAATGATGCTGGAAATTCTTAGCTGAATAAGGTTTTACAGCATAATATCGCGGCAAATATAATAAAACAATATCAACCGAGCCATAGTGAGGCAGCAACTATGACACTCTGGACACTACAGATAAAATCAATAAAGTTTTATCCACTCAGTAAAGCTCCTGTAATGATGTTAATCACGAGTGTCATATTTTAAGAAATGCCAATGCAAAGAGGATAGTCATTAGAGCAGATAACGAGAATAAAGCGGTCATCGTATATGAAGATGTCTGCGTTAAGTAGACAGAAGAATTCCGTGCAGAATTCAAAGCAACGGAAGTTCACGAAGAACCAGCTGATAAGATCCAAACTGGCCTGCCTAAAATGATAGATAGCTCCCAAATCCCTGTTAATGAACATGAAATGAAATTGTTTAAAATGATGAATGTCAAACTTCCCCAACTTAAATCTCAACTCAAAATACACCAAACCGATAATAGTATTTGACTGATTGTTAACAACATCGCAACACCAAGATACAGACTAAACAAGTTTCTTAACAGCAAACTTGAACTTGTTTACACGTTCAGTATCCGTTGTTGCTTAAAAACCGTTCTGAGCTTGGGAATTCATTCAACGATATACCAAATACACGACACTAGCATCCCTCGATATAAAAAAACACTACAATGAGTCCCAATAAAAGAAGCGATTGTATTATTAGAAATAACCTGATAACCCAGAATAAGATTAGTACTGCAGAATTTAAAGAACTAGTTTCAGAGGTTCTTCTAACCTACATTCTTTATCTTCAGTGTCGAAGTATACTACATAAAAGATGGTCTTGAGAATCGCAATATTCTAGCTGGTACTTTTGCAGATATTTTTGTGAACGATTTGGAATGTAAATTTTTTGTCGAGTTAAACAGCTAAAGGACAAACAATTACTATAAACGTTATGCCGATGATATTTTATTACTGATGCATGGTGGCACTAAAGAAAGATGACGCATTTGGTCAGGCATAGACTGCGTACACCCAAAAATGGCTTTTGATTAGCAAGTAGTAGTGATTTCCATTAACTGACTAGATCTGTTGATACTAAAGTTAACAATATACCCAAATTTTCAATTTTCAGAAAACTCACTTGTACAGAAGGTCTTATTATTGCGACGGTACCTAACAGCAGTCCATACGAGCAAATCATTTACTGGTACTTTAGCTACTTGAGCTATGCACAGCTCTGTTTAAGAAGAATATCTCGATGTATTCATACGGTCAAGCTGCGCACGTCTGATTTCATGCCCTGTAGCTAACTCGCTGCAGATATCAACCTGTAGCTGTGCTCTTACAGTTAAATAGTCTATGTATCTGCTAGAATTGCTAGTTAATCAAATACACAGAAATAAAGAATAAAATTTAAATGAATAATTGAATAACAAGGGTTCTATTCTAACGTCTGTAATTGACGCAGACAACAGAGAATTTGGTTGAATAATATTTATTAAAGAAAGAACGTCTCAAATAAACGGAAAGTGGTCCTACAATAGTCAGTTAAAATAAAAACAGAAAATTCTCTTATCGAATGCAGCAAAGTTATGTTGAGAGTGTTACGAGAATCGTAGCAAAATCCCCAAACTAAATAGTCATCGAAGATACACGAAAACTAAGTCCGTTTCGTAATCGTAATACACTACATTCACCAGCTCAAAACAGTTCAGAGTTCTACATGATGATCCACAAATCAACACACGTGATACTGAGGTTAGTATATCACATTCAGTCTATTGTCAGTTTCGTAAATCAAGCGGCATAAGTTGGTCATGTGTTGGAACACATTCACACCTCTCGAAATATCAAGTCCCTTCAAACGTTGTAGTCTTGTAGCTGCCTTTCGCCACCCATAATCAGTCACTACACGACTGAATCAAGCACTTTACCTTAGGCACGTTTGCCTTTTTCCAGGACTTCACATAAAGTGTCTAGAGCTTTCACTCGGGAAGCCCCGGTCTTAACTTGGCTACCGTAGTGTTCCGCTACTCTCTGCTTCCCCATTGACTGAAGGCCGTCCCCACCAAAAATACATTGTTCTTAAGCTGTGAAAACATAATTCGACTTCAACATAACCATATTCCTGTGCGAAACTAATACATTACAACAATATTTAAATAAAGAAAAGTTGTAAATATTCAATCACATTCAGAACATTCACAATAAATATAAATCATGGTTTATCCACAACAAGTAAGTAAGTATTCTTGCACAAACGCGCTCACAATAAGTGACAGTGAATTGTCGTTAAATATTATGTAAACTATTATTTTTGCCCTCATGACTGAGGCATCTTTTGGGTCTCTTTTTAATTGTAGTGTGCGCTAACACGTTGGATTGACCACTTTTAAATTAGCATAGTATTTTAATAGTGCTTGTGACCAACATTTAAATAAAGTTACCAGAACAATAGTAAACTATTCATTAAATAAAAACACAAGTACAACAAAATATGAGATCGTCATGGTACCTTTCTTTGCTATGTAAATGTGGAGAACGCAATGTTCTGACAAACATTTGCGTAATACAAAAGATATAAAAGACGTGTACAAACCAATAAATAAAATGGATGCAGATGCATAGGTTTCAGAGATGATAGCTACAATGCAATGCTGTTATCTGAGAAATCGTTTGTTGACATGGCATGAAGTGATTGAGAGCTGTTAATTCAAATGGTTCAAATGGCTCTGAGCACTATGGGACTTAACTTCTGAGGCCATCAGTCCCCTAGAACTTAGAACTACTTAAACCTAAATAACCTAAGGACATCAGACACACCCATGCCCGAGGCAGGATTCGAACCTGCGACCCTAGCGGTCGCGCGGTTCCAGACTGTAGCGCCTAGAACCGCTCGGCCACACCGTCCGGCAGCTGTTAATCCCGAGGTTCATTGTGAAAATGTTTATTCAGTGTGAAGTATTGACTTCTGTAAATTGAAACATATTAAAATACTGTTGTGTCACTGGATGCGTCTCATTTTTCTTATATCGCAAATGTATTCAGATTTGCATTAACATTTGATGGGGATTATTGTCGAATCTGAAATGCTGTAACTTGGCCATCTTCAGGAGAGTCCGACACTCCGTAATTTCCTGGAGCAGGTTCTGCAAAAAGGCATTGCGAGTATCAGCCGTCCAGGTCCCCAGTGCGGGATTTCCTCCTACATCCAGTCCTTTGCTGACGCACGTGGCTCGCCTGGAGCGGCCGTGCCGACCCGGACGGCCGCGTCATGTTGCCGGCCCTGGGGCCGCACAGCTTAGCAAACAAATTCACCTTACCTTGCACTAATATTAGGCGGGCGACTAGCTCACCTGCATACGCGTAACGTTACATCAGTGCCAGTTACTGCCATCCACCACGACAAAAGAGAGTCTTTTCCAGATGGGTAATTTATCGTCTCCTTAATTTACCCTTGGCTGACGGTAAAATAGGAAGAACTCAGCAAATGAAAGCAAATTGTAATATCGAATGGTTTCCTTCAAATGTCGTAATGCTGTCGTACAATAGGCTAAGCAAACAAAAATTAATAGCAGGCAAACACGCACTTACACAGAAAACGTTCGTAATAGTGATTTTCAAAGTAATATGTCACAGCAAATAAAAATCTGTGTTAAGAAATAAAATGTTAGATGTAGTTTCCATGATTATAATACACTCCTGGAAATTGAAATAAGAACACCGTGAATTCATTGTCCCAGGAAGGGGAAACTTTATTGACACATTCCTGGGGTCAGATACATCACATGATCACACTGACAGAACCACAGGCACATAGACACAGGCAACAGAGCATGCACAATGTCGGCACTAGTACAGTGTATATCCACCTTTCGCAGCAATGCAGGCTGCTATTCTCCCATGGAGACGATCGTAGAGATGCTGGATGTAGTCCTGTGGAACGGCTTGCCATGCCATTTCCACCTGGCGCCTCAGTTGGACCAGCGTTCGTGCTCGACGTGCAGACCGCGTGAGACGACGCTTCATCCAGTCCCAAACATGCTCAATGGGGGACAGATCCGGAGATCTTGCTGGCCAGGGTAGTTGACTTACACCTTCTAGAGCACGTTGGGTGGCACGGGATACATGCGGAAGTGCATTGTCCTGTTGGAATAGCAAGTTCCCTTGCCGGTCTAGGAATGGTAGAACGATGGGTTCGATGACGGTTTGTATGTACCGTGCACTATTCATTGTCCCCTCGACGGTCACCAGAGGTGTACGGCCAGTGTAGGAGATAGCTCCCCACACCATGATGCCGGGTGTTGGCCCTGTGTGCCTCGGTCGTATGCAGTCCTGATTGTGGCGCTCACCTGCACGGCGCCAAACACGCATACGACCATCATTGGCACCAAGGCAGAAGCGACCCTCATCGCTGAAGACGACACGTCTCCATTCGTCCCTCCATTCACGCCTGTCGCGACACCACTGGAGGCGGGCTGCACGATGTTGGGGCGTGAGCGGAAGACGGCCTAACGGTGTGCGGGACCGTAGCCCAGCTTCATGGAGACGGTTGCGAATGGTCCTCGCCGATACCCCAGGAGCAACAGTGTCCCTAATTTGCTGGGAAGTGGCGGTGCGGTCCCCTACGGCACTGCGTAGGATCCTACGGTCTTGGCGTGCATCCGTGCGTTGCTGCGGTCCGGTCCCAGGTCGACGGGCACGTGCACCTTCCGCCGACCACTAGCGACAACATCGATGTACTGTGGAGACCTCACGCCCCACGTGTTGTGCAATTCGGCGGTACGTCCACCCGGCCTCCCGCATGCCCACTATACGCCCTCGCTCAAAGTCCGTCAACTGCACATACGGTTCACGTCGACGCCGTCGCGGCATGCTACCAGTGTTAAAGACTGCGATGGAGCTACGTATGCCACGGCAAACTGGCTGACACTGACGGCGGCGGTGCACAAATACTGCGCTGCTAGCGCCATTCGACGGCCAACACCGCGGTTCCTGGTGTGTCCGCTGTGCCGTGCGTGTGATCATTGCTTGTACAGCCCTCTCGCAGTGTCCGGAGCAAGTATGGTGGGTCTGACACACCGGGGTCAATGTGTTCTTTTTTCCATTTCCAGGAGTGTATATTGAAACTTCGTGTAAAACATAGAGTGAGAAAATATGAAAAATTTGAGGGTTTTGGGATATATAGGACTGACTGAAACAACTGTATTAAGTACTGTATCGCCCAGATTGGTCTCTCCTGCAATGTAGGGTTTAAGGAGGAAGTTACAATGGCGTTCCATTTAGCAGAGACCAGCCGTATTCTAGAAATCATTGAGAACAGTATGCATATTCTTCATTGAGCACCAAAAGGAAGTGTCTTCAGTATGATGGATGTTGAAATTTGTAAAAGCTGGAAGCAAGACGTAGGAAGATTGCTCAATCGACAAAGCGATTTTGTATCCAATGACTACCTCGTCAGGTGCGTGAGCTGGTCATGCAGGAAATTTGGGACAAACGTCACACTGGTTAACACGAAGGAGATGGTGTTGTTCAGTATTGGTGGTGGTGTCGGGAAAAAGACAGATTCAGAGAACTTGCTGAACAGTGAGATGACGCTGATGCGTCTGTAAGAGGAAGTGTTAGCAGGGGGCTTGTCCGATTTCAGAAAAAATAGATTTTAGATGTTTTCCACAGTTCAGAATAGTAACCTTTGGAGAGGATCGTTTGATGCAGGGTTGCAACAGTCACTAGGAAGGAGTGAGTAAAGTGGTCTTAAGCAGAGCAAACGTGTTTTTTTTTTTTTTTTGAAGTACTTGTTTTATGCCATGTGCTGTGATAAGTGTATTCAACTCTGTTTGTCTTATGCTGCCCAGTTAGTGGGAGCTGGGAGCCAGAGCTGGGATTTGTGCATTGTGCGTTCGTGGATTGTAAGGAGTAGAGAGTAATTAAAATGAAGGTCGTCAGGAATTGTGAAAATGTCGTATAAACAGGATGCAAGGTGGTCATCTTTGCTTAGGTTGTGTAACACTGAATCTGGCGCATGTTTGGCGACTGTCCTGGCGATTTTTAGCACTTAATTAGTTATTGATCTGTCTGCGTATTTGCTAGCGGCGTGTGGGCGTATCCCAGTCGCGTGTCCAAGGGAAGGAGTGGTATAACCGACGAGATTCTTGGAGAAGGAGGAGGGCTGGCGGGAGGAAGGTGGGTTAATGAAGGTATATGACCTTGGTGGCAATGCTGGCAGATATAGCGTCCGACAAGATCTGCAGGAAACGCTTGGAATCACGGAAATCATCGGTTTTTTAGAAGGTTAGTGGATGGCTTCGTGTGTGGGCATCTGTAGGTTCCCAGTAGGCAATCCAGTTGCTGTGGGGGTGGTCTTGGACAACTTTTGGGCGGATGCTATGATGAGCTGCTTGGAGATGAGGTAGTGTGTAGGGAATGGAGGGTAGTGCCGGCAAGTGGTCACTTTCAATCGGACTGAGAACTGTTACAGTGTTCATGGAAGCTAGGAGATGCTAAGACGACGTCTTCAGTTGTGTTACTTTCAGGACGCACGTGCTGTAAAATGGGGACTATATAACGCTGGAGGCAGTCAGTAAACCGACACCAACCTTAGGGTTATGTAAGACATCTGCAGTGGATGTTGTTAAAATCCATAACAATAATGTGGGTGGAAAAGGTACAGTATGCATTGTTAGCGCAATCGTAAGAGATGGGATGTTGGGGTCAGATATGTATTGTAGTCAGGATAGTATTTTAACTAAGAACCTGAGGATGAGGTGTTTGTTGGGAATGATATAGAGGGCTGTGGCTGAAGTGATATGTTTTCCTAATAAGCAATTGCAGTTCGACACTGGAGCATGGAAAGAGGATTATCTGTATGACACAGGATATGGGAAGAGGTTCGGATGATCTGATGGAGTTGGACGTTTCATTGGGGATAAAAACAGACATTATGTTGGAACAGGCGCTGCATTAACAAGGGCTTATTAGTTGGAATGTGAGCCGTGCGTGTTCCCGCATATTATGTATTTTACACCCTGTTTTTAACGTACTTCCACCTCACTACGTTAATTTAAATTTCTACTGTCACTGAGTTGCTGCTTTGCCTGACCGTGAGCGGTGTTAGCAGCACGTATCGATATATCCCCTCTCGAAGTGTCTTTGCTTGACTGCTATTACTTCCCGGTCGTTGTCTGTCGTAAGCAGTTCGAATCGCGAGTTCGGGTCGCCGAGTTCGGGATACCAGTCCGGACCTGCCAGTAGGGGAGTTGCAGTGCGGCACTAGTGCTGTCGGGTTGGAGCAGTGAGGTCTACATCAACATGGTTCGCCCGACCATTGCCGCCACGCATCACTTGAACCGAGCCACGGTGTTGGTGGATCGTCGGTCGGTCGTCACAATCGTTCATGAGTCAGCTGTGTGTATGTGCATCGACTCCCGATTTGTCTTCGTGGGTGTTTAGTGACTGTTGGGTATCCTGCAGGTCTTCGTGCATGTGTGTGTCAGGTTGTGTGTGTAGTTTGTGTGAATTTGATTGGCGAATTATTTTAAATGTTGTCGGTGTATTGGCTCCTTGAGGTCGGTCGTGTTATGGGGCACCGTGTAACTGCTTCTCTGAGCGATTCTGGGCCCCTTCAATTACCATCTTGTGGAACTTGTGCCGGTCCTTTCCTGGTGCAGGGATGTCGTTTAGCCAGTGGGCGTGTTACCTCTGCATAATTAGGTCCGAGCCAGTATTTCCACCGTCGGGTGACTGGAAGGGAGTCGGAGACGCGCCAGCAATGCAGTAACGACGGAGCAGCAGTCGGTCGGTTGGTGCGGACCAGGGAGGACATCTCTGTGCGGTGCAGTAACCTAGGTCCGCTGCCGGGCCTTGCAAAGTGTCGCAGCGTGTGTGGAGCTGTCCGATCGCTACGAGCTCCGTGGTTCACCGGCCCAGGGCGTCGAAGTTGAGTGTAGTTTAGACAGCTAATACATACTCCATTGTGGATTATCACGTTTGTAACCTTTTCTGTTTGAGTTCTCATGTACTGATGAGTGGCAAGCAAGTAGTGTGTCGGTCGGTCCGTGGCTGCCCTCTGGTTCGATTCCGACGGATGAAGGAAGTATAGTTGAGTTCACCACCTGTCTTACCTAAGTGAACGAGGGCAGACCGACCTCCCTGGAGGCTTTCTGAGTGTCACCGGTGTTTAATAATCTGTTGTCAGCTATTTTAAATTTTAGGCTTATGGTCATTGGTTTGTTTTCTTAAAATTTTGCAAAATTAATTTTTAAATTTATCTTTCAATCTTAAACACTGCGGTCTTCTGCCTTTAAAGCTTATGGTAATATATTTTAAAATTTTGAAGTGTAATTGTGGCCCTCAGCCATTGGTATTGCACTTGCATATGTTGCTTCTTTAAATTATTTTTTGTTATCTTAATTGGATTTTTATCTTGTTAAAATTTCTTGTTGGAGGCATTCAGCCGTGAATTAAAGTAAAATAAATGACAATTAGAAGCAGAAACTGACCTCAACCTTTGGCCCCTTTCCACAATCCTATTACCTGTTCTGCCCAGCGGGTTTAGCGGGCGTATCAGAATGGAACAGATGTTTTGGAACAGGATGTTGTGTTGCTGCCCCATCATGATGGAAGGTTACCTTTGGTAAAGTGTAGAGACAGTGTAAAACTAATGGGTCGAGGCAACTGGATACCAAATGGACTTGGTTTCAGGAATAGGTGACGTGCACGTTCAAATGTATGTGGTATTTGTTGGGGGGTGTGTGGTCGCTGGAAGAGGTGGTTATTTTGGAGAACGATGGTCAGGAATCTGATTATGTCTTCAGAGATGGGAGTTACTGGGATGATACGATTGTTGATGGGTCGGATTGGCAGTATTGGTTCTAATTTGACAGTTGAAGGGGGGGGAGGGGAGCTTGGATTTGGTGGAGTAGGTAGGATGGGAATCATTACAAGTGTTGATGGTGGAAGAGGAAGCGAGGTTTGAACACTGTTTTAGAAAATATGAGAATTTACAGTGATGAGAGATGAATGGATTTTTGCAGCTGGGAGTGAAGTTGTATACTAGGAATGTCTTGGTAAGTAGGAAATCAATGGTGGAAGCAGATTCAGTGGAAATACACATGTGGAAGGTGAGACCTCAGTCAGTGTAGATGCAGAGGCTTTAATGGGTTTCTATGGCAAGACAGGAATTTTATTTGCGTAGCATCTCCTCTATCGTGATCTCGGAGTCAGTCTTCACTATCACAGCAGTGAGAGTGGGAGGACGTTATTTGGATCCTGAGGAGGTGCTGAAAGAGGCTGGGGACTCATGAGTGATACGAAAGATTTTCAGGAGGGCTTTGCGAAAATTGGGATCAGGGAATTTAATAAGGACAGAGTCTTTTAGGGTAATATTTGTGCATTTGAACTGCATAAGGCGAATTTCTTTATTTCAAGCTTGAGGTAATAAGCATTAAGGGATTTGATATTACAGTGAGATAGGATTCAAGTGTGACATATGAGTAACAAGATGCAAGGGATGCTCATGTGTATAGTGTAATAGGGCTTAGATTCTTTTGGGAGTGAAGTCTGTGGCTGGCATTTGTCTGGTTTCTTTGTGATAGTTCTACAGAGGGCTAGTTGGTGAATGGGAATTAAGGGGATATGTCACGATTCAGGCTCTTCAGGATCGCTTGTGTCGTATCTTTGCTGCAGTAATCGATGATGAAACTCATGGTGATGTATGGGAAGTTTTCTGAGTTGGAAAAGTTGGAATGGGAGAATAGGCAAAGTGGTAGAGATTAGGGAAGAGATTGTGGAAAGGGGGAGGGGATGGACGTAAGGTGATAGATTAAGAAAAGTGCTCCATTGTGTTACAGTGGAAGCAGGAGATAGGGTCGTGTAAATGACTGGTAGGTAGGAATTTCAATGTTGGAATATGGAGAAAAGGCACAGTACATAGTAGAGGGTAAAGATTATCAGAGACGAAGTGTCGCCGAGTTCGTAGAGGGCTACAGCAGCGATGACTGGGGCGATGAGGTGGAGCTTATATATGGGGATTAAACAATGTGATGAAAAAGAGAAATGGCGATGAAGATGGGAAAACGAAAGTAAGGGAAGGAGAACTAAAGGATAGCAGCAACCGTTGACAGATTATAGGACGGTAGAATTTCAACCAATGGGCGATGCATTACTTACCTTTTCTGTCTGTTACCTGTCACAGAGCACATTAGCGAAATGCTTTATTTTGTTGTGCTGCTCATGTCAACTTCTTTTTTGATAATCTCTTCTCTGTTTTTATTATGTGCCTCATTGGCCAAGTGGTCTTATTTATTTACTGGCACAATTATTTGTGGTCTTTTTCCTGATGCAATGCATCATGAAGTATTAGGGGCTTCCTGCAGGCTTTGTTCCCCCGATCAGTACTTCTCTACGCCACATTCCCGTGACTGCGCCTGCTGAGGACGCTGGCCACTTACTTAAATGTTACATTTGGTCAGTTGGCTTTTTTTCACTGGTTGTTTAACATTTCGTGTAATTTTTCTGGCTTCATAAGCTTCATGTTTGGGTACTTTTTTTACTAGTTGTCTATAGTTACTGCTGTAGTGTTTCAGCATCACATATTGTCACTTACCCATCCCTTTTATAACGATTTTACAACTTTAATTATATTTGTGTTTCATTTTTACTTAATTACATATTTATATATTTGTATAATTGTCAAACATGTGTTCACTTGCGATTTCTCAGTAGTTTATCTCACAAAAATGTTTTTGCCGCCGCTGTACTCCATTTTGCAGTGATCAGTAGCGCCATCCACATGATGACCGCTTCGGCACAGTGCCCTAGTCTCGCCATATTTTCAGTTCTGTTTGAAGATTTTTACATCCTGACGGTGCCATTCTGGCTTGATTATATTTGGAGATGTTTTAGACAAAGGGCGCTTCTTCACATTTTAAGCTTATGTATGAATACATTTACACATGTCTGCATGAAAGAATGAAATTGTTCATTCGTTGCATTTGTATTTCCCTTTTTCTGCTGGCCTGAAGACAGTCACCACTGACAAGAATCAATAGACTCACGACAATTTTTGTGATCACTGGAATAAAGGAAACAAGGATCAAAAATTGTCTGTTGCTAAAGAATTTTGACACTTCGGCCGAACATAGTACAACAGGTCATATTAAAAACCATAAGTAACAGCACCCAGATAAATGTTATTAACACTTAAACTTCTAGTTTATTATTCAAGTTTCGCACGTTCATAAAAAGAGCCACAAAAAATCTTAATTTTAACTTGTAAATTCATAGTTTAACCTCGGTGGCCCACTGGGTGAGAGATTACAATACCAAAGGCCTGGCTTTCAGCCGAAAATAGGTCTTAGGTTTTTTTCTGTCTCTTACCAACTCTTTCGCCTCTGCAAATTTCTTGTTAATTAGGAATCACCCTATTGCACCATGCTTCAGAGATCACTTTAAATAGGTCACCATATAACTGGGTTGATGGCAGCTTGGCCTTTTTTTCCAAATATGGATTACATAAATACAAATCCACACAAATTATAAAAATGAATGTATATATGTATGTATGTCTATATGTATTTATGTTCCACCCCTACTCCTAAATCACTGGACCGATTTCAACCAGATTTGGTACAGATATCATTTACTGTCTGAAAAGGAGAACTGTGGTGGCTAACAACCATCTACGCATCAAAGGGGAAGGGGTCAAAAAGCACTGTAGCCCGCGATGCGGGGATACTTTAGTCATCCAGTATTCGAGAAGGAGCGGACTTGGAGACTTGCAATAAATTTTGTACATCATTTCAAACATGTAAGAAACTTTTTCTTGCTGACGACCCCCGTAAAATGATGAAAGGGAACAAATATGTCGCTTACTACATTTTCGATATTCATGCAGTTAAACTGCCACATGAAGCATGACGTTTTAATTCATTACTTCCTTGCTGCTAACTGTATTCGTGACGCATTTTGCAGAGAGAATTCATACATTGCACTGAATATATCAGAAAAATTACATCAGTGTACGACACTTGGTTCAGGAGATAAGACGTCATAAACACTGACTGCGAGAAACACTGCCGCAAGACGTTTAAATTTATTACTTCATTGGTAAACTGCATTCTAAACACTTTTCACAGACAGTGTCCGTTTTTTCCGCTGAATGTACCAACAAAAATATATCATTGTACAAAACATTGTCCAGGAGACATGACGTCAAATATTGAGATGCGAGAAAAAAACTAACGCTTCATACATAATATTTTAATATATTACTTCTTTGATACTTCCTCAAAACATTTTGCAGACAGTAGGTAAATATGCAATTGGGTGTACCTGAAAAATAATGTCATTGTGAAGCGCATGGTTCACGAATTACGACGTAATAAACATTAAGCTTCATGAAAGTGAAACTACAGGGTGAAATTCGCTACACATATAGGAGAAATATGTGTACAAATACGCGTAAAATACACTACTGGCCATTAAAATTGCTGCACCAAGAATAAATGCACATAACGAAGGGGTATTCATTCGATAAATATATTATACTAGAACTCTCATGTGATTACATTTTCACGCAATTTGGGTGCATAGATCCTGAGAAATCAGTACCCAGAACAACCACCTCTGGCCGTAATAAAGGCCTTGATACGCCTGGGCATTGAGTCAAACAGAGCTTGGATGGCGTGTACAGGTACAGCTGCCCATGCACCTTCAACACGATACCACAGTTCTACAAGAGTAGTGACTGGTGTATTGTGACGAGCCAGTTGCTCGGCCACCATTGACCAGACGTTTTCAATTGGTGAGAGATCTGGAGAATGTGCTCGCCAGGACAGCACTCGAACATTTTCAACATTTTCTGTATCCAGAAAGGCCTGTACAGGACCTGCAACATCCGATCGTGCATTATCCTGCTGAAACGTAGGGTTTCTCAGAGATCGAATGAAGGGTAGAGTCACGGGTCGTAACACATCTGAAATGTAACGTCCACTGTTCAAAGTGCCGTCAATGCGAACGAGAGGTGACCGAGGCGTGTAACCAATGGCACCCCGTACCAGCACGGCGGTTGATACGCCAGTAAGGCGATGAGGAATACACGCTTCCAATGTCCGTTCACAGCGATGTCGCCAAATACGGATGCGACCATCATGATGCTGTAAACAGAACCTGGATTCATCCGGAAACATAACGTTTTGCCATTCGTGCACCCAGGTTCGCCGTTGAGCACAGCATCGCAGGCGCTTCTCTTTGTGATGCAGTGTCAGTGGTAACCTCAGCCATGGTCTCCGAGCTGATACTCCATGCTGCTGCAAACGTCGTTGAACTGTTCGTGCAGATGGTTGTTGTCTTGCAAACGTCCCCATCTGTTGACACAGGGATCAAGACGTGGCTGCACGATCCGTTACAGCCATGTGGATAAGACGCCTGTCATCTCGACTGCTAGTGATACGAGGCCGATGGGATCCAGCACGGCGTTCCGTATTACCCTCCTGAACCCACCGATTCCATATTCTGCTAACAGTCATTGGATCTCGACCAATGCGAGAATCAATGTCGCGATACGATAAATCGAAATCGAGATAGGCTACGTGATGATATGCATTTCTCCTCCTTACACGAGGCATCACAACAACGTTTCACCAGGCAACGCCGGGCAACTGCTGTTTGTGTATGAGAAATGGGTTGGAAACTTTCCCCTGCCAGCACGTGTTAGGTGTCGCCACCGGCGCCAACCATGTGTGAATGCTCTGAAAAGCTAATGATTTGCATATCACGGCATCTTCTTCCTGTCGGTTAAATTTCGCGTCTGTAGCTCGTCATCTTCGTGGTGTAGCAATTTTAATGGTCAGTAGTGTAGTTCATTGGTATATCTGAATTCTAACTTTTCGCAGACATTGTCCATTTTTTCGGCTGAATGTGCCTACACAAACATATCATTGTACGACACATTGTTTAGGAGGCATGACGTCAAATATTGAGATGCGAGAAAAAACACTAACGCTTCATACATTAATGTTTTAATTTATTACTTCTTTGATACTTTCTCTACTCTTATTACATTTTTTAGGCAGTAGATAATATGCAACTCGGTGTACCTGCATAATAAAGTCATTCTGAAGCGCATGGTTCACGATATGTGACGTAATAAACATTACGCTTCTTAAAAATGAAACTGCAGGCTGAAATTCGCTACAAGTACATGAGAAATATGTGTACAAATACTCGTAAAATATATTAAATATGTGAAATATATTTGACAGGTGCGTTTGGGACCAAAGACACATGTAAAAAGTTCATTTCAATCATCTCGAACGATTTCAGTCAAATTTGGTACAATATCAGTTAAAATTTGGAAAGAAGTACTATACGGGTAAGAACCACCAGCCTCCTATTGCCGCGCGTGTGATAACGTAGAGAGAGAAGGGAGGGCAAGGAGATGGACAGACAACGGTGAAGATGGAGAGAGGCACACGTAGGAGAACAGAGGTAAGGGAGGGGGAAATGGACAGAGGGAGAGGGGAGAGGAGGAGATGGACAGAGAAAGGATTGGGAAGGAGGGAAGGAGATGGTCGGGGGGGGGGGGGGGCAGGCACAGAGACGGGGAAAGAGAAGATGATCAGAGAGAGGGGGAGAAGGGAATGGACATAGGGGAGGAGATGGACAGATACAGGGGCAGGAAGATTTGGACAAAGAGAGGGTGGAGGAGGAGATGCACAGAGAGTGGAGGGGAGGGGGTGGCGTGCGTGGGCAGAGAGATGGAGTGGTAGAGACATACAGAGAAAAGAGAAAGAAGGGATGGACTAATACTGGAATAAATACATAACTGGGCAACTTAAAATACTCAGCTAGTAATGAAATAAAGAAAAAAATGGTATCTATGCAAGAAGCGCTGCAGAACAGATGTAGAGGATTACCTCGTCTTCTACATCTGTTTTGCGATATTACAGATATCTGAATGTAACTCTGTTTTGTATGTAGAATAATTAGAAGCAGAATGTTTGTCATTCAGTGCATACAGTGCAAGAGGAATGCAGTGGAAATTCCAGTGTTAACTTTCTGGATGCAGGAGCGTTGCGGTATGTTGGGTGCGGCACTGGCACGCCGCCGTACCCACGCTACTTGCCGAGTCAGTGGGGAGCAGATTAATAGGCGGACGGCCAGTGGCGGCGAACGTGTCGCACTGACCGGTCAGACCGGCTCCTGCGCAGTGGCGGGCGGTAGTGTATTCGTGACGTCACAGGTGCTTGATCGAGCCTTAGTAGCGCCGGGGTGATCGAGTGATGGGTTACTGCCCGCTGTCGCAGTTGCGAGTGACTGCGAGTCTGTCCTTTACGTAGGCCTGTGGTCTCACAACTTCCTCAACCTTGCAGCTCCAAGTCGAAATTATTAATCTTACCTCCCTTTTCTGTGTTTCGCTAACAGGACTTCCTGAATAGGAACGAATTATAGGTGTCATACTGACTATGACACACACCTACACCAAAGAATTAGTTCCAAAATTGTTTATATTTTTACAAACATCATTTTCGAAGTTTTTTCGGCTAATTGCCAGCGAACGAAGTACATGAAAACTAAGGGCCTCGAAAATGACAAAAAATCTTACAAAACTGCAAGCTACGTTCAATACAGGATACATTTCAGTGTCTTACCTGAAGGCTAGCCAAAATGGATGGTTTTCTGTCCCGGAAGTCTGCTGATAATATTAAAGCCAAGTAAGGGACCTACCGAACTGAGACGTCACGGCATTTCTATCGGCAGTGCTCTGGTCTGCCAATATCCTTGTCAGTAGAGACACCGGAGGAATTCACTTAGTCTGCGCTTATTATCGAAATGAACGTAGAAGAACTAGTAGCTTTCAGTGGGAAATGGACATAAAACGAGAATGCAGAAAAAGAAAAGAAGAAGTTCTGGATACATCCCTTCATTGCTAATTGCGACATAAACAGGTTGTTTCACACTGCACAATGATTTCAGGAATTCCAGAATGAAATTTTTCAGTGTCGTGAGAAATTCAGTACAGGAGATCTCCAAAGATGAAATTAAGAAAGAGAACACTTTTAAGGAAAATCATCTCGCCAGAAGAAAAGATTTTTGTTACCTATCTGATCAGAAACTAATTATTTGTTTCCAGAATGATATTTTCACTCTGCAGTGGGGTGTGCGCCGATATGAAATTTCCTGGAAGATAAAAATTGTATGCCGGACCGAAAGCTGAACTCGACAACATTGCCTTCCGCAACCAAGTGCTCTGCTGTCTTTTTTTAAATTTCATTTTGTTCGTTAGTGTTCGTTGTATTTGCTCGGTGCTGATGTCACATGATGCTTGCCAAGTTCATCGTTCATCCATTAACTCAGGGTTTTTTTTTTTTTTTTTTTAATACAGAGGGCAGCTAACCCTCTGACCGAACACTCTGAGTTACCGTGCCGGCATGATGCTGAGGACAAACACAACATACAGTCCCTCAGCGGAGAAAATATCCAACCCAGACGACTGGGCTACGCAAGCTTCTGTGTAGTTTGGAAGGTAGGAGAAGAGGTACTAGGAGAATTGAAGCTGTGAGGATAGGTCGTGAGTCGTGCTTGGCTGGCTGGGTTGGTAGAGCATTCGCCTGCGAAAGATTAGGTTAGATTAGTTTTTCGTTCCATAGACCCGTGCTGAGATAATTATTTGTTATTTGTAGTAATCTGTACACTTTCAGTTTTAATGCTAAGGAATACATGGAAGTGATTCTTCAGTTTTTATTTTAAAAGTTCTCTACGGTATATTTCGGACAAGAAGCAGGAAATCTGCCTCATTTGCTTGTAATCTCATTTCTTGAAATAGTTCTGCCGCTCTGCTCGATTGGGCCCATACGCATCACTTCATGCACCAGGAGATGTAGCTTTACTATTTTGGTCTGGAATTAGGTTTTGTGGAAATCTTCTGCAGCTCAATAACAGTGTGCTTTGTCTGTAAATGGAGTGGAGCATAAGGAACAGGCAATGAGAAATTTGAATTTCGATAATTTGCACGTCCTCCAACCGGAAAGTGTCCTGAAAGTGCATTCTTTCAAGGAGTTTCCATGTGATTGCCACGTGAACGGGAGTATCCTTCAAAGCAGGCTTCATTTATGACTCTCGTGATTCCCAACACTTTTTCCACTTCGCAGTTTGAACAGTCCTGAGATCAAGTGTCCTAAATTGCTGATCTTACCTGAATCTCTCAGATACCAGACTCCGCATCATAACTATCTGTCGCGCACAGGTGGAGCTCGAAGAAAACTACATGCGGATGAGCAGCAGGTAGTCCGCGGCAGCTCTACTGGATTACTGGTGACTGACACGAGCCGCCGTGCATTCCACAGGCAGCGCTGCAGGGTTGGTAGACCTGCTGGCAAAACCTCACAGCCGCAGCAGTGCCAGCAGGGCTCCCACACTCAGGTTGATACCGGGTGTGGCAAACTCCTTTTGCGTCTCATGAGATGTGTCTGGCGTCTGTGAGCAGACCTGCCCTGGCGTTCGAATGTGGTACTGTCCTAATGCTGACGTTTCACTGGTTGGCCCTACCTTCTGCCAGCCACAAACGCCACACCAGTACGTGTGTCTGCAGGTAAGGCTGTCAAACAACAGGAAGATCAGCGACGGAAGAGATATTGCTTAAGACCCTATCTCTACTAATAAAGAGATAATACAAACACCAACCGTTCTCAGACGGTGATGGGATTAACAGAAATAAACATCTCACACTCCCATTTACACACTCGCATAACCATAGTCTTCAGACCTGGGCTCGAAGTCGTAGTGCCAAGTGGAAAACTGATAATCGTGTGGTCACATTTCAGTTTTATAATGCGTAAACTGCGAAGTCGTCAAATTTATCAGAGTATGATATTGCAGCGCTTGTGTTGTTCAGAATTTCGATGCAATGTTCCTTCAGACATGCATACGACACCTTGCAACCGACTTTCAATTAAAACGTCTCCACTATATGAGAATATACCTAATGAATCTATCAGTGCAGGTTGTAGCCATATGTCTGTTGGCATAAGGAAGTTTTGGTCTGGGAATCAGTCGTGCACGGATAGCTTAATGGTATGACAACCGCTCATGATAAACGAGCAATCTGGGTTCGAGTCCCTGTCCAGCACAAATTTCATTGCTGTCATTATATTACCAAACCGATGTTTGCCCATGTTCGCAAATGCAAAAACATTTCGTGTACGGATGTTACGTCTGTCGCAGTTTTGAGAAGTTTATGATTTCGTAATTGGGTGGACCACCTAACGCAGTGCAAGTACCCAAAGTTTGGGTCTAATCCCCCTTCATTTAAAGGATTTTTTCTGCCAGTTAACCTAATCTTCACTTCGGACGTTGCTATTTGTGAATAAAATACGCCAGTGTCAAAGTGAATCGGGTATCAGTTAACTAATCGTCGGGTAAACATATTTAGTTTTTTATTGGTGTAAACAACTTAACTTGACAGCGGCTTTTCTGGGTGACGGGAACCACTCTGAATGCATGTGCTACAATTTAAACCATTCACAGAACTGACTCTGGGTAGTAAATGATCTGGTCTCAAGACCTGCACGTTGTTTGTGACAGGCGTGTGATCGATGCTTCGCCGGTACAGAGCTCTTCACATCTTCGAAGTGTGTGCGTTGTCGGATGCTGACTGATGAAATTTTCTAGCACTTAGTCCGACGTCATCTGCTCAAATTATATTCTGCAGACAGCTCTGCACTGACAACGTTAATCTGTTCTGTTTAGAACGAAAGACAATTTTTCTCAGTTTCTTGTAAGTTTTCTTCCTCTGAGATAAATTTCTTACAGTTTTGATGACACCTCTGGCGAAACCTTTCTCTATACGTTCTTTCAGCTTTCTGAAAACTACATCCTGTTGAACTATACATTAAATCCATGTGTGTTAGTTACTCTAATGAGTAATGATCCATCTTGGATATTCCCTTACAAACTGTAAACATCGAAGGACTCCATCACGGACACATCACAAACTATTGCGTATTGCTTTTCGAAGGCCCGCAACTTAAACGTCGAGGCGACAGGCACTTGTTTGTTATGAAATATAAGTAGTACCTCACATGTACTGGTCATTCAAGAGGTCGTACTCCCTGAAGTATTTGTTTCAGACCACAGGTTCCTCAAATCAGAACGCTCACTTTATGATTCCCTACTCACTGTACAGCTTTTACCGTAAAGGATTAATTTAACTGTTCGAAATTATTTACTTAGTTGCTATATACCTTTCCTGAGGAAAACGTGAAGCACCCAGAACAAGAGGAGGAAACGGAATGAGGCATCACAGGTCGAGAAGGTATGTGATGTTATTTCAGGGTGTGAAAAATTGAGTCAAACTGGCAAAGAACTTAGCAGTATGACACCCCTTATCAGTATGACGTTGCTCACCCTCTGGCCTGGATGTGTGTACTGATTCTGTTTGGAAGTGTATCAATATAACAGCACTCTCTCTGGCCCACAACTGTCGTAAAACTTCATAGATTCCCTGATTACTCGCAGTAGGACGGAGCTGACATCCGAGTTAGTCTCACACATGTCCCACCAGGGACATAAATGGGAATCTCTTTGGCCATGGAATACAGTTCACAGAGTCGAGTTCCAATGTGGACGACCGTTGTACCGTTAAAAGAGGCTCAACCGTTCTGTCACAATAGAGGTAAGACATAAGCACGCAGGACGTCCGTGATGCACCTTTATTCCTCCAGAGTTTCCTCACCCACTACCAGCTGTAACTTGAAAACATGCCCGATGGCTCAGAACAACAGTATGCACTGAGCAATACCGCTGTGCCTCTCCAAAATATTGAAGATTATGGCCACTTGGGTTAGAGAAGGACCGCGATTCATCGCTGAACACGATTCTACGCCATTCTTCAGCAGATCATGCTTCCCTGACACAGCACCACTCCAGTTGCAGTCGCTTGCATTGTGGTGTTAACGGCAGCCTGAGTGTGGGACAGTAATTCCTCCCCTACTAGGATCCGATCAGTGTCGCGGGATGACAGAGATTGTTGCAGAGAGTCCATCACTTGATCGCAGGTGGTAGGTGCAGATGTGAAGGGGTTACGAACTGTCTGGGCTTACGTCGCGATCCTCCCTTGTGGTGGTCAGATGTAGTCGGCCGGAACGTTGGCGACAGTTATCCTTGCCATCACGTTCTCACGCAGGACAACACCCTGCCACATCCGAACGCCGAACAAATTTGTATACTGCACTACTGGTCCCGCCGGCAAAGTGGAGACTCACAATGAGGCCCTTTTCACACTCTGTCAGGTACTGATAACACTGTCTCATACGAGTACGCAGCATCCTCGTCTCCTTAGCAGTAATCACTCAACTTGACGCTGTTCATGTCCCTTGTATTGTATTCCCTATCAGACCTGGTAGTAACACTATTGAGCAAGGTGAAGCAGTGGTTAACACACTGGACTCATATTGGGCAGCACAATGGTTCAAATCCCCGTTCGTCAATCCAGATTTAGGTTTCCCGTGACTTCCCTAAATCGCTCGATGCAAATTCCTGGGTGGTTCCTTTGAAAAAAGACATAACCTTCCTGATTGTTTCGAACTTGTATTCCATCTCTAATGACCAAGCTGTCGACAAGAGATTAAACTATTTTTTTTTTTTTTTGGTAATATCTGAATGCTAAATGCTAACAAAACTAATCCAGTCTGTTGGCTGTTCTACCGGTCACAGACAATTGCAACTCTAAGCATTTACGTACTCACTAATAATGTGTACGTGAACGAAATAATATTTAGACTGCCGGCCGGTGTGACCAAGCAGTTCTAGGTGCTTCAGTGTGGAAACGCGCGACCGCTACGGTCGGAGGTTCGAATCCTGCCTCGGGCATGGATGTGTGTGATGTCCTTAGGTTGGTTAGGTTTAAGTAGTTCTAAGTTCTAGGGGACTGATGACCTCGGATGTTCAATCGCATAGTGCTCAGAGCCATTTTTTTATATTTAGACTCGACCATATCCTCTGCATGCTCCATTCTTTTATCAGGCAGTCCAGTACACAAAATTAGCTATTAATTTCGTGATATAATTTAGTCACTTTGTCAGCCGTATAGCGTCAGCAGTAGCATATAATTCCTATTCATCAACCTACCTATCAAGAAAAATTATCTCTAAAATTTTGTAGCTGTTTTCAAATGGTTCAAATGGCTCTGAGCGCTTTGGGACTTAACATCTGAGATCGACAATCCCCTAGAAATTAGAACTACTTAAACCTAACTAACCTAAGGACATCACACACATCCATGCCCTAGACAGGATTCTAACCTGCGAGCGTAGCGGTCGCTCGGTTCCAGACTCAAGCCCCTAGAACCTCTCGTTCACAGATGCTGGCCGTAGCTATTTTCCTGTGGGCTCAAAAAGCTATTGACAGGTCTACTGTCCTTCGAAAAGCATGGGTACATCATGGTAAATGGCTTCAGATTTACTTTTTCTATCTTACAATCATCATCCAAAACAACTGAATAGAAAAGACTAATACATACAAGTCAAACTGGTCAATAGTTCTCAGTTAATTAACAGAATATATAATAACAGAAAGAAGACAGTAGAAAACCACGTTCATGTGACGGAAATGGTCGTACAATACCTCAAGTCTAAGGGTGTAAGAATGGAGTACGTGCTGTCATTAAGCTAATGTCATAGATTACTGCAGTACACGCCTTGATCATCAGCAAAAGAGCTGAATGGAAGCCACAACTTGTTTTTAGGATGCGTAAGGTTGCAAGTATCTGACATGTCATAACATTGTGAAGCGTCTGTATTGTGGTGCTAAATATTTTGGGTGTGATTAGGGAGTTGTGTCTGAAAGAACGTTGCACATAAGTAACGGATTGCATTGCATACCATCCAGTGTACTGTTAGTATGGTTGCCGAAGGATGACACACACAGTCACACACCAAGGCGGGCAGAAATGTCGTTTCAGCTTCATTGGAAATGTGCGGACTAGATCACTCATACGACAACCTATACTGAGCTATTCATATGTAACTCATGGGTTTCACAAGACGATCGCGCGAAAATAGACACATATCAGTGGATGCAGCATCTCTCCTAGTTTATAACTCACATTACAGGTGCCCATTATTAGTACCATTTATGAGACGGCAAACGTTACTACATGCGTGCGATTCATTGAAGTCACATGAATTAGCCAGGAAAGCGAGACAGCAGCCTTCTATGGATATTTGTTAATTGAGTTGCCTATCTACAGAGATGAACTAATTTGATGCGACAGTACGGAGCAGATGGTTTGTCTACAAGCCTGCCCCATAATGAAACTAAGCCACGGCACGTATGACGAATCGAAACTTGTAGAGATGCAGTTCATGCTTATCCATTACGGATATTTTAGACTACATGACTGTTAACTGAATGTAACATAAATCTGCAACCAGGCAATTATTGAATAGTTATTTATTATTCCATGAACCGGCGGTTTTCGAACCTTTTCATGGTCATCTTCAGATGGCTTTCCGGAAGTTACATCACTATTTGTAGCATAATATTGGGTGGTGTCTTGCGACAGTATGGGCGGCTTTTTTCTGTTGAATCTATGCAGGAAGGCAGATAGACACTAACAGAAAAAGCCGCCCATACTGTCGCAAGCCTGCACCCAACATTATGCTAGAGATAGTGATGTAACTTCCAGAAAACCATCTGTAGATGAACCTGAATAGCTTCGAAAACCGGTTCATGGAATGATAAATACCTGTTCAAAAAAGTGACTAGTTGCAGTTTTGTGTATTTACATTGTAGAGATGCTCTTTCCCTCTTTCCACAGATATGTGTCATTCTCCTGTATGCCTTGTAGTTTTTACTCGGTCGTCTTCAGAAATACCAGAGATACTTACGAATATCTCTGTATACCGGCAACGCTTCTGCTTAGGAGTCCGCAGCTCGTGGTCGTGCGGTAGCGTTCTCGCTTTCCGCGCCCGGTTTCCCCCTTTCGATTCCCGGCGGGGTCAAGGATTTTCTCTGCCTCGTGATGACTGGGTGTTGTGTGCTGACGTTAGGTAGGTTTAAGTAGTTCTAAGTTCTAGGGGACTGATGACCACAGATGTTAAGTCCCATAGTGCTCAGAGCCATTTGAACCATTTTTTCTGCTTAGGAACGTTAGTATTTGTCACAGTGGCGAACTCCACCACTTGGAGTGAAGTAATTAACTGTTTCTCACTGTGCGAATAAAGAGTAACCAGTCATCGGAAAAGAACTACAAAAGTTAGGGGATCTGTGCGGAAACAATAGGAAATGAACGAGAGAAATATCCCAGCCAATCACAAGGAGAATCTTGTAGGGAGCACATTGTGTTCATGTGGGAGCGATCTAGATGATTGTAAAACAATAAACTGGTAGCCAAGGTAACAGGAATTATTTTTATTCCATGATTACCGCTTTCGGCGAAACTAAAGCCGCCATCATCGGATGTGTCCTAAGATCGCCGAAACCGGTAATCATGGTATAAAAAGAATTCCTGCGACCTTGGCTACCAGTTTATTGTTTTACAAAGAGAATCATTAAAAATTACCATGTACTTCACCAAGCAAAGGAAGATGGGGCGCAGGTGAAATGATACGAAATACAATCGAAATTTTGACATTTGATTTAGAGAGGTGGAGAGGAAAACAGTCTGGTGGAAGACGTATAAGAGGAAACATCCTGACATGAGCCACGGAAGATGAAGGACCACTTCAGACGGGCGGTGGCGGGACGCGAACTCTCGACATAGAGCACAACACACAGTCCAGAAGATATCGCTACACGTGTATTACGAGATGTCAGTGACTGATCTTCATATGGCAAAAGTTTCATAGGCCGTCCAGCCGGGTACGCCATTTGTTATGACGAGGCACGCATTACCTGCAGCGAGGTAAGGGAACAGCTACAGTTAACTTGTACGCTGATTCCACAGGACCGTTTTCATACGCAATCGAACTTAATCGCCCATAATGCAGCGTGGGAGAGAAGGTCGCAAGCTGGACTTAGAAACTAAATGACTATAATTTATATTGTTTCATGGTGAGAATAGCCCCTAAAAATTTCGCTGTTCTATACGTTTAAGTCTTTGTGTCTCTCTCCAGGATATACTCATTGATATCTTACCACGCCATCCAGTGCCCAGTAATCAAAACAAGTCATTGTCTAAATGATAAAGCTTTCGCCACTGCAATGTCATTATTTTCTTCTGGATATTCTGTTGCAATTTCGGTTTTGGAGCTACTTTCAAGTGATTGTTTTTTCCGGAAACTGCCTGCTTTTCACGTCTTAGTACATGACAAGAATATCATATCCATTATTTGGCCATACAATGATCATCATGTTAATGCCACTTAATGGTTTGTTTGAGGATGAAGTAAGAGTATTATGTTGGTTACTAACAGTTTAACAAACCATATAAGGAGCATTAACGTGACAGTCCCTATACCTTCAAATCAGGATTAAAACGACATGAAAGTAAGTAAGGTCGAAAGGATAGTAACGAATTGCTTGATAATGGCTTCAAAGCTTAAATAGCAGTAGTGTATGTAGAAGGAAATAAATAATAGTCAAATGGCGAAAGCATTATCATTTACATGTTTCTAGATGACTGTCACTCCTAATAAGAAAATCATTAATGTGAATAATTTCAGCTTACTTCCAATAATAAAATGAACTGCACCTTCACGTTTTCGAAGCGCAACGACTGCTCCATTAAATTTCGCGTGTGCTACATGCCTGAAGTTTAATGGAACATAAAATGGATTTGTCTGGTACACCAATCATAATGAGCGTAGTTTTAAGGCGATTTCCTTGCTCGTTTAGGCCAATGCTTGGCTGGGCCCCCATATCCATCCCAGCAAATACGATACACACACAATTAGATCACGATAACACATAGAACAGCGTTTACTGAATTCACGGACAAATGACGGACACGTCTACTCCCTCCCTTCGAGGCATATATATGAAAGAGAGAGAGACCAATTATAACGTCGCCCCTGGTTTAGTGAGAGTCCAAGAAACCATGTTGTTGCCAATACCGTGATTGCTGTGGCATGTGTAATGCGTGTGGTATCATGTATGCCATTTTACAGCTCTGAGTACCTATTTCATAGCGAGTTAATGTACATCGAAATTTCATAAATCATGTCGCGCTTTTCGGTTTCTTTCGTTATTCCTCTTCAGTATCTTAATATCGGTAAACGCTAATGCTGTAAATCGGATCTGTAACGACAGTCTGATAATAATACAGGGTGATTCAAAAAGAATACCACAACTTTAGGAATTTAAAACTCTGCAACGACAAAAGGCACTATCTGTCGGCGAATTAAGGGAGCTATAAAGTTTCATTTAGTTGTACATTTGTTCGCTGGAGGCGCTGTTGACTAGGCGTCAGCATCAGTTGATGCTAAGATGGCGACCGCTCAACAGAAAGCTTTTTGTGTTATTGAGTACGGCAGAAGTGAATCGACGACAGTTGTTCAGCGTGCATTTCGAACGAAATATGGTGTTAAACCTACTGATAGGTTGTGTATTAAACGTTGGTATAAACAGTTTACAGAGAATGGGTGTTTGTGCAAAGAGAAAAGTTCTGGACGGCCGAGAACGAGTGATGAAAATGTAGCACGCATCCAGCAAGCATTTGTTCGCAGCCCAAGAAAATCGACTGGCAGAGCTAGCAGAGAGCTGCAAATTCCACAATCAACTGTATGGAGAGTCCTACGAAAAAGGTTAGTTATGAAACCTTATCGTCTGAAATTGGTTCAAGCACTGTCTGCAGCTGATAAGATTTTCTTCGATGGTGCTACTGTAACTGGACTACAGTATCTGGAGATGTTAGAGAATTGGCTGTTCCCTCAGCTCGAACAAGAAGCACAACAATTCATATTTCAGCAGGATGGAGCGCCACCACATCGGCACTTATCTGTCCGTAACTACCTGAACGTCAACTACCCGAGGCGATGGATCGGCCGCCAGGCAGCCCGTGACAGAGCACTTCATCACTGGCCTCCAAGAAGCCCTGATCTTACCCCCTGCGATTTTTTCTTATGGGGGTATGTTAAGGATATGGTGTTTCGGCCACCTCTCCCAGCCACCATTGATGATGTGAAACGAGAAATAACAGCAGCTATTTACGCCTGATATGCTACAGAGAGTGTGGAACGAGTTGGAGTATCGAGTTGATATTGCTCGAGTGTCTGGAGGGGGCCATATTGAACATCTCTGAACTTGTTTTTGAGTGAAAAAAACCTTTTTAAATACTCTTTGTAATGATGTATAACAGAAGGTTATATTATGTTTCTTTCATTAAATACACATTTTTAAAGTTGTGGTATTCTTTTTGAATCACCCTGTATTTGTACATCACTCTCGCCGAAAAAATTTTGACCGAACGTGATTTACTGATTACAGCTAGTGCGACTAACATCATTAAAAAGACAATTTAGAGCTATAACAGGTTATTCCAGTACTGGCTGTAAATGCAGAAGTGAAGATCTCTTCTTGATACACATGTTTCCACCAAATAATGATGGAAACAGGGACTAACGGTAGTTAATCTGTCACACAGAAATAATGGAACTACCTTGTACAAACAAGTAATTGTTTTCTGTATGACGTAAGTATTTTGTCGTCTCAGATGCCCAACCGACAATATTTCGAAGTATCAATAGTTTGCCGGTCGGAGTGGCCGAGCGGTTCTAGGCGCTACAGTCTGGAGCCGCGCGACCCCTATGGTCGCAGGCTCGAATCCTGCCTCGGGCATGGATGTGTGTAATGTCCTTAGGTTAGTTAGGTTTAAGTAGTTCTAAGTTCTAGAGGACTTATTACCTCAGAAGTCCCATAGTGCTCAGAGCCATCAATAGTTTGTGTAGTAGTGTGCAAGTTTTCTGTTGCCAACAAAAGGTCGAAAAATTGTGTCTTTTTATTGCAAAACAATAGTCATTCCATAATGTTAGCAATACACAGACGGTTAAATTCGTTTTTTGCACTGTAGCTCGTAAATTACTAACGCTACGTTACACAGTAACGTCCAAACTGTGCCGTGTGAGAAACTCACCCGAAAGTTATTTTGTATTTTGCCAAATTTGTGCCCCTCTGGTGGAATGGGTGTGGTATAGACTCTCTTTTCCAGAAAGTAATTTTTCGTTTGAATGTAGTCCGCGAGGCAGCGCGTGTGGGACAGTGAAGAGGCTGGATTAGCAACGGCATGAGGAAGTGAGCGAGCCAGATCGATGCTGGGAACAGACACGTGTTTCTGTTGGACATGTCTTGTCTGGACATAGAATGATAGCTCGGCTGCTTTGAAGCTAAGGGCCATTTATTTGAAAAGAACCACTTCTTCTGGATTCAAGTGTTCGTTGGTCCACTGTACTAGTTTTCATAGACGTTTTTACAGTAAACGCTATCTACGATTTTCTGTCCTGTATCTGTTGTCTGGAAGAGACTGTTGGTCAAAGCAAAGCTGGAAAGTCTTTATAGCCTTACTGCACTTTCGCTGCTCCCTGGTTGCATTTAGCCACGGGTACTTGTAAGCACCATGTGAAGCTCAGTAATTCTACTATTCAATAGCTGATGATATATTTATTTTATCTGTTCATGTTACAAAGAACGTCATTGTGTCTGCCCTTGAGGGCACCATTTGCGCTGTATGTATGAGTGTGATCTTTCATGGTGTATCAATCAGCATAACTACAAAATTAGTTAAATGTGTGACCCTTATAACCGTTGTATTGATTTTGTTAGCACGATACGTCCATATGAATTCGTAAGACCATAGTATCCATCTTTTTTTGTGTTGAGTTCTCGTGATTTCCAGAAGATCGAATTTCATGAACAGTTTTCACTAAACTTGCAGCTCATAGGACATACATACTGTTGTTTTGTTTACTCTTAGTCTCAATTACACAACCATAAACAAATTGCTTTTATCTCCAACTATCATCAAATAATCTAAGCTTTGGCTTCACTTGTCATCTCCATGTTTTGTTGTAGTCAGTAGAAGGCTTTATTTAGAATCTTGCATGTTACTCAACTGAACATCCTGTATGTGGTCTGTTAAAAACACAAAGGACTGTCCACACACTGTTTATACTGATCCTCTCTTAAGTTGACTGACACTTGGATGCATGAGGAGTCTCCAGTCACAAAGCGAAGTTAAAAATAACTTAAATTTGTCAAATCACAGACGACAGAATCCCTCATGCCTTCAAGGAGGCGCTAGAACATTAGTGTAGCACCACTTAGCTAAGGAGGGTCAAAGGGTTGCCTGCCCCCAGGCGCTTAGGAACTTGATAAGTGTTGTATATGTAAAGGTACATTTTTAAACTACTCAACAAAGACGCACACGTTGCACCAATGGTGTTGCCAAACTAGGTGATCTTAGAAGGACCTTAGCAGTTTTACTCAAGCAAGTGTCAATGTTGCATCCCTCTGTGATCGCGCCACAGGGGGGCGCGAAACAGGACCACTGAAAAAGCATAAAAACCCTTTTCTCTTTCGAATCAAGTTGATATTTCGTCGAATGGCATTTAGCGGCCCCTGTGGTTCCATCCAGAGCAAAAACTGCAGCCGCGTACACTCCATAGGGGCCAGAACACGTTAATGGAGTTGCGGCCCGGCATTGTCCTTAGAAGAGCGTTGAATCGCCTGGAAGATGTCACCTGTATCGAAGGCTTCAAGAACGATGTTGCATATGTCACGAAAACTGTGGCTTTTGACTTCGAATATGTGAGAATCAACATCTCATGAAAATAGGTGATTTCATTGACTCCCTTTACGCCACATCCTGGGGCATTTTCGTGTCGATTTTGAATGGTGGTGCACCTGAAATGTTTTCTTGGCTACCCATAAGAAGACAGCGCGATGGACGCAGGCTGAGTAATGTTATGCTATGGCGGACATCCACTCGGGCTCCCATGGGATCTGCAGTAGTAATCGGAGGCACAATGATAAAATTGGACTGAGTGAACTGTATTGATACCATCTGCAGCCCTTCCTGCTTGCCGGCCGGAGTGGCCGAGTTATTCTAGGCGCTACAGGTTAGCTAGATTTAAGTAGTTCTAAGTTCTAGGGGACTGATGACCTCAGAAGTTAAGTCTCATAGTGCTCAGAGACATTTGAACCTTCCTGCTTAATGTCTTCAGCGACAGTGATGTCACTAACCGTCGAGATAACTGCCCATGTCACAAGGCAGTTTGCTGAGCATGATGGTGGGCAACAGGAAGGGTGTAGAGCCACAAAAAATTGAATATATTTCTCAGTTCATGTACGATGTGATGTACAGCATCTGATCAAAAATATGTGAAATTGACCATTAAGTGTCATTGGACGTCACTTAGTAATAAAATCATCAGGGACATTCCAACCCTTCTAAAACAACCTAAGTAGACTTCTGGTGATTTTATTTTGAAGTGGAAATGTAGAGGATCAACCGCAGCTAAGCCAAGAGCAGGTAGACCTCATGTACTGAAGGACAGCGACAGTCGAGAATTCCGAATTCCGGAGGTTTTTTGTAAAAAATTGCATGAAAGCAGCAGGAGGAATCACTCCTGAAGTCCGAAGTGCTACCAACAGTCCAGCTAGCACAAAGACTTTGGTAAGGAGTTAAAATTAACGAGATACAATGGTGGAGCAGCTCCTCATCAGCCATACATTTCTGTTGTCTGTGTTAAGTGACGTCTAAGGCTGTTTAAAAAGCGAGGCCACAGGATAGTGCATGACTGGGTATAAGTGATTTGGAGTGATGCATAACTCTTTACCCTCTCTTAAATCTCATGGTAGGGTTTGGGTTTGGCCGATGTCGGGAAGATGTTTCCATCAATCCTGTGTAATGGCAACAGTGAAATATGGAGGACATGAAGCGGTATGAGGGTGTTTTCCGTGGTTATGGTGAGGCCCCCTTATGGTGCTTAAGAAAATGCTAAATGTGGTAGGATGTTAACACTCTGACAGCGTTACGTACTGTGTACAGTAGAGGAATATTTTGGAGACAACGACTGTACCAGCATGAAAATGCACCCCGTCACAAAGTAGCGTTGTAAGGCAATGGTTTAGTGGTTTGTGGACAACAACACTTATGAAATGGACTGGGCTGTCCAGGGTCCCTAACTGCACCCATTATAGAACGCCATTTTTTCGGACGATGGAGGTTCTGTTTATAGCATCATGATGCTCGCAACCGTGTCTGGCGACATCGCGGTGAAAGCGCATTGGAAGCGTGTATTCGTCATCGCCATACTGACGTCATCACCCGGCGTGATGGTATGGGGTGCCATTGGTTACAAGTCTCGATCACCTCTTGTTCACATTGACGGCACTTAACAGTGGACGTTACATTTCAAATGTGATACGACCCGTGGCTCTACCCTTCACTCGATCCCTGCGAAACCATACATTTCAGCAGGATAATGCACAACCGCATGTTGCCAGTCCTGTACGGGTCTTTCTGGATACAGAAAATGTTTGACTCCTTCCCTGGCCAGTACATTCTCCAGATCTCTCACCAATTAAAAACGTCTGGTCAATGTTGGCCCAGCAACTGGCTCGTCAGAATACGCCAGTCACTACTCTTGGTGAACTGTGGTATCGTGTTGAAGCTGCATGGGCAGCTGTACCTATACACGCCATCCAAGGTCCGTTTGCCTCAATGCCCAATCGTATCAAGGCCGTTATTACGGCCAGAAGTGGTTGTTCTGAGTACTAATTTCTCAGAATCTATGCACCCAAATTGCGTGAAAATGTAACCACATGTCAGTTCTAGTATATTTGTGCAATGAATACCCGTTTATCATCTGCATTTCTTCTTGGTGTAGCAGTTTTAATATCCAGTAGTGTAGGTGTTGGGATACTTTCGATAGGGGAAGAGAGAGACAGTAGGGACAACCATCACCTAATCGAGAGTCGAACGCCGATGCGATTACCGCCTGCAGCCCTGGACCCTCTCCGTCGAGCAAATGGACACTCGGCTGTTGGCGGTGGCGGTGTGGGCGACCTGACGCAATGCCGCGCCGCGTAATTAGGATAGGCGCTGTGCAGAGGAGGGAAGGGAAGGGAAGGGCGCCGCCCACTGTCTCAGCCGCAGTGCGACCCACATTCTGCACGCCACGCCGCGACACGACACCGCACGCACCGCAGCGGCCTGGCCTGCCCGTCACGGCTCACTGCCCGTCCCTCGCCAAGCAGCCACGCCTCAGGCCGGCTCGCGGTCCTACCTCACCGGCCGGCCGCCGACACTCTCACTGTGGCACCAGTCACTCCAAAGCGACGTGGCGTTACATTCCAGCCTTCATTCCTTCCTTACATAGCAGCCCGCAGATGGTGACAACAGGGGGCAGTATTGCATCCTCCTGCGATCTGGGATATATATAAACATTTTGACGTGAAAATTTCTGAATGCTCGTTTCGGCAGTATTACAGATAGCAGTAGATCAACTCGTCCAAGTAGATACCGCATTCCTTGATTTGCGGAAGACATTCAATGCAGTTCCCCGCTGCCACTTGATGAACTAAATGGAATATCAGATGAACAGTGCGATTGGATTGAAAACCCGCCAGGGTGGCCGGAAGCGCTAACGCGCTGCTTCCTGAGCTCGGATAAGCGCGCAGGCCCCGGATCGAATCTCCCCGGCGGATTAACGACGAGGGCCGCTGTGTCGGTCAGCCTGGATGTGATTTTTGGGTGGTTTTCCACATCCCGCTAGGTGAATACCGGGCTGGTCCCCGCGTTCCGCCTCAGTTACACGCGTCGCAGACATCTGAAACACGTCTGCACTATTTCACGATTTACAGTAGACGCAGGCGGTTGGGTTAAACTGATTCCGTCCTGGGGGGCTACGGGGTGGCGGCAGGAAGGGCATCCGGCCATCCCTAACACTAACATTGCCAAATCCGTTGTAACCACACTGACCCTGCGATCTCCGTGGGGCTATGGCGTAAGCGAAAGAAGTGCGATTGGATTGAAGAGTATCTAGCAAACAGAACATAGCATGTCATTCTGAAAAGATAGAAGTCTTCAGACGCTATAGTGACTTCGGGTGTGCCCCATGAGTGTGTTACAGGACCACTACTTTTCACAATACACTAAACTTCCTCTAATCAACTCCTCAGTATTCCGCGCTCTCAGTCGGAGTTGCCAACACCGACGCTACGATTCCCTCTAGTCTGAAGCCAGAGTTCCCCTAATTCGTAAACATGATTCCTAAAAAATAAATAAATAAAACTTCTTATCAGAATTGTTCCATAAGTTAAACGTGTGAGCGTGTGTGTGTGTGTGTGTGTGTGTGTGTGTGTGTGTGTGTGTGTGTGTGTGTGTGCGGGTGGTTGGGTGGATCTGCATGCATATACACATAAATTAACTTTAAAAACTATTGGGGGGTTGGGGACTTGTGTAACAGGCACATTTAAAGTTACGCATGTAATTGAACTCAACTGTCACCTAGAAGTGCCTTCCAGAACGACAAGTTCCTCGTCCGACAGTTGCATCCCCTTCTGGTCGCACATAGATATACTAAATTTTGTTAACATTTCCCCTTCTCTGTTTTCAAATACTTGTGTTCGTGATTTTTTTTTTTTTTTTTTTTGAGCGATCCATTTCCTGGCTGGTTTGTTAACCATCACGAATTCCGAATTCCTCGCCTGTGAATAATTTTTCACCGGTCAGAGTAGAAAATGCGACCTACCTCTTCAGTTATTTGCTTGATGTATCTCATTCTCTGCCTTCTTTTACTGTTCTCACCCTCTTCAGCTCCCTCTAGTACCATGGAAGTTATTTCCTAATGTCTTAACACATGTCCTGCAATATCCCCATTTCTTACCCTATCAGTCCACCTAATTTTTAACATTCTTCCAGAGCACCACGTCTAAAATGCTTCTATTCCTTTCTGTTCCGGTTTTTCACCCTGTCCATGTTTAACTATCAAAAAATGCTATGCTCCAAACGTACAGTCTCAGAAATTTCTTCCTCAAATTAAGCTCTACGTATGATAATAGTAAACTTGGCCAGGAATGCCCTTTTGCCAGTGCTAGTTTCCTTTCTATGTTCTCCTTGTTCCGTCAATCATGGTCAATTTTTCTGCCTAGATAGCAGAATTCCTTAACGTCGTTTCCTTCGTGATCCCCAATTCTGTTGTTAATTTTCTCGCTATACTCATATCTGCTTCTTCTCATAACTTTCGTCTTTCTTCGGTTTAGTCTCAAGCCATATTCTGTACTCATTCTATTCGTCAGATTCTGTAATTCTTCTCCACTCTCACTCATGTTAGAAATCTAATCAGCAAATCTTATCACTGATATCATTTCACCTTGAATTTTAATCCCTCTCTTGAATCTTTCTTTTATTCTCATCTTTGCTTCTACGATGTACGGAATGAACAGCAGAGGAGAAAGATTGTCCTCTTGTGTTTCTTCTTAGCACCCATCTAATCTTTAAAATGAAAAAGGATTGTCTTTGCAAACATTTTTAAAAACGACGAAAGGTACATGACATTTAGTTACAATGAAATAATGCGTAAATGAGAGAATTGCTACTACTTATTTATAACGATCTTTTTATAGAATTATGATTCAATTTTCAGTACATCGTGAGTGCCATCTGCGCGCAACTATTCCTCGGAAAAGAAAGCTAATTATCCATGATGAGGTTAGACACTTGTTACGAAACATGCTTCTTCAGCACTACTCTCCCTAGCGACACTTGATTCATCCACATCTTGCACTCTGCTCCACCACCCCCTCATAGTTCAAATCACTCAAATTAAAATGTCTGCACTTAATTTATTGTTTATTCGGTCTGTCGCTAGATTGCTTACTCCTGAATTCGCAGAATGTGGAAGACTTGTAGCTGCTAATGCAACGTGTCTGACCACTGTCACTAATAAAAATAGTTATAACAATACTATGTAGGCCCTACACTAACGCAGTAGTCATTTTATAATTTCTACAGCGTTGTGGTCAGTCACAAAAATGGCTCTGAGCACTATGGGACTCAACTGCTGTGGTCATCAGTCCCCTAGAACGTACAACTACTTAAACCTAACTAACCTAAGGACATCACACACGGCCACCGCGGCCGGCTTGTGGTCAGTCAGTTGGCACGTATATCTGTTGTGAAATAAATAATAAAGCAATTTCTGATCCATTGAAGGAAGTACCAGCAGTTTGTAGAAGGCATTTTCGTTTGATATTTAAGCATATGTGACACATATGTTTCTGTTATAATGCTACAGAGGCATGGTGCGGTGTACAAAGTATGTGTCTAGTGGGTCTTATATAAGATGAAGATTATATTATCACATTCGTTTCAGAAGTTGTAACCACCAGACTGTGTCACACATCAATACTGGTATTTCAGAAACATGTAATTAATCATAAATTATGTAATCAGTATTAAATTATTATGAAGGATGGATAATAATAAAAATCTTTTAAAAAGAGGGTTAGTTTCGTGACGAACCCTATCTAACCACTTTGTTTTCACCTGTCAGAAAATTTATTTTTACCCCTCCGGCAGTAATCACCTCCATGTTGGGAACTACTGCCCTAACCACTCGTTTTAATTACATTCGCTCAAAGTTTATTGTGTAACAAGATACCGTCAGATTTGAATCGCTGATAACTGCGAGATTAAATATGCGTAAGCAATGGATGACCTCAGAAAGGATAGATCATGTCTATACGTGTTTGTAGCGCAGTGTTTGCCTCCTTTGCCTGTGATGTCATCGTACCAATACAGGCGCATGTGCGTGATTGTTATGAATTAGCTTTGTGTCTAGTAATAAAACAGTGTTGCGGGGAAACGTGTTTACCATGGTCCCTGAATTAGGTGTCATTGCGAAATTCGGTATCAGATTGCAAATTAAAAAATTCACTGACGGAAAAAAATCGCAATGCCAAGAAGAAGTTGTCCCACATAAACACAATTTTCAGGCGTGTTTCTACATCTGAAAGACAACATACACTGAAGAGCCAAAGAAACTGGTACACCTGCCTAATATCGTGTAGGGCCCTCGCGAGCCCCCGTAAGTGTCACAACACGACGTGGCATGGACTTGACTAACGTCTGAAGTAGTCCTGGAAGCAACTGAAACCATGAATCCTGCAGGGCTGTCCATAAAACCGTGAAAGTAGGAGGGGGTGGAGATCTCTTCTGAACAGCACGTTGCAAGGATCCCAGGAATGCTCAATAATGTTCATGTCTGGGGAGTTTGGTGGCCAGCGGAAGTGTTTAAGCTCAGAAGAGAGTGTCCCTGCGGCCACTCTGTAGCAATTCTGGACGTGTGCGGTGTTACATCGACCTGCTGAATTTGCCCAAGTTCGTCGGAACGCACTAGAGACATGAATGGATTCGGGTGATCAGACACGATGCTTACGTACGTGTCACCTGTCAGAGTCGCATCTAGACGCATAAGAGTGGCGTTTCTAGCGCCACTATGAGGAATCAAATCAGGATTGCTTCAAATACATGATGTAACGGTCGTGAGAATTAATTACCTTTGCGTTTGGACGTGGTGCATTGATGTTACTAAAGAATGCCTGTAAGGCGACAAAGACAGGATTATCAACACTTCACTGAGTTTGAATGAGGTCGTGTAATAGGGCTACAAGAAGCTGAGTGTTCCTTTTGTGGTAATGCGGAAAGACTCGACAGGAATATAGCCACTGTACATGACTGCTGGCAGCAGTGGTTGCGAGATTTTACGGATGGACACGTGGCGCTACCGAGAGGGAAGACCATTATGTTCGGTTTATGAGTCTGGCGCATCTGTAGCATCAGTTTTAGCAGTATTTGGCATCACAGTGACACAAATCTGTTACTTCACGGACAGCTCCGAGTCAGACGCCCTGTAGCATGCATCCCACTGACTCCAAACCACCGCCATTTGCGAGTTCAGTGCTCTGAAGTAAGAGCTCATTGGAGGTCATGGTGAAGATCTGTTGTTTCTTGGTGAAAGCTGCCAGTGACAGTGATGACCGTGTGTTAGTTATAAGGAGGCCAGTTGAGAGCGTGCAACCAACCTGTCTGCGTCCTAGACACACTGGACCAACACCTGGAATTAAAGTCAGACTGTATGACAGCGGGAGTACTCTCGTGGTTATATCACGCAAACTGTACGTCTGATAATTCGGCCTGTCTGCTACCACTAACGAACAGTATTCCAGGACATGTTTTCCAACAGGATAATGCTCGTCCACATACCGCTGTAGTAATCCAGCATGTTCTACAGAGTGTCGACGTGTTGGTTGCATGGGCCCACACGATCACCTGATTTGTCTCAGTCGAGCACATATGGGACAACATCGGATGACAACTCCAGTGTCATCCACAAACACACATTGAACGGTCAAGTGCAACAGGCATGTAGCTCCATCACACAAACTGATGTCCAGCACCCATACAACAACGTGGTTGTACGTTTGGGTGACTGAATCCAACGTCCTGTCGGTTACTCTGGTTATTAATGTACTAGCGTTTTACATTTGCAATGGTTTGTCATGCACTTTTACATCTACATCTACATACATACTCCGCAATCCACCATACGGTGCGTGGCGGAGGTTACCTCATACCACAACTAGCATCTTCTCTCCCTGTTCCACTCCCAAACAGAACGAGAGAAAAATGACTACCTATTTGCCTCTGTACGAGACCTAATCTCTCTTATCTTATCTTTGTGGTTCGAATCCTACCTCGGGCATGGATATGTGTGATGTCCTTAGGTTAGTTAATTTAAGTAGTTCTAAGTTCTAGGGGACTGATGACCTCAGAAGTTTGGTCCCATAGTGCTCAGAGCCATTTAAACCATTACTTTTGGCCTTTTTTCTTAAAAAACTACTTTCTAAGCCAAAGAGTTTATTTACTGTTACGTATGTCACCTACAAATTTTGTAAGGTGCTCAATGCTTTTGGCCAAGGATGTACGTAGCGCAACACAGTTCAATACGCATTCATATACTCTGCGTAAAAGGAATAATGGATCACTTTTTAAAAAATCCACTCATTTATCCCCATTGTGACTCAGAAGTTTGAAATTTCTGATCAAAGGTGCCCAGAACCTTTCTCTGTAATAATGCAAAAGCTTATCGCATATTATCATCACACTCGCACACGGTGACGCTCCAAACGGCAAGGTGTCGACACGTGCGAAAAAAGATCATAGCTGAAAAGTTAATGTGAGTTTGGTTGGTTCGGGGGGAGGGACCAAACAGCGAGGTCGTCAGCCCCATCGGATTATGGAAGGATGGGGAAGGAAGTAGGCCGTGCCCTTCCAAAATAACCATAACGCAATTGGCCTGGAGCAGTGTAGGATAATCACTAAAATCCTACGTCAGGATGGCCGGAAGCGGGTTTGAACAGTTGTCCTCCCGAATGCGAGTACAGTTGCAAGTAGCCTGTTTATATGTTTATATGTTTGCAGCGCGATTGACTGCATTAATAACTCTGACTGCGCTGTGCGTCCTCTGCAAGAGACTCTGTGACTGGGCGGACTCGCTGTCGCATGTGAATAGCCAGCAGTGGTGGAGGTTGTAAATTAATAGTTAGCAGTGATGGAAGTTAGAGGTGTGAAGTGTTTGTGCGAGCGGACGGTCTGTTCGTGTCCGTCATAGAGATTTAAAATTATTGACGATTATATAATTTTTTGGAATTAGATGTCATGGACGATTATAAAATTTTTAACTGGTTGTCACATCATTATGGTAAAATCTGCTAAATACATTGTTTTCTCAGCAACAAAATCTGCAAGCACAGAGACAATACGTCAATTTCACTCTGCAGTTTCAGAACTACATGAAGAAGTTTCATCTTTCCAGTTATTTCAGTTTAAGTAAAAATTTAATAAAGAAGTTTCACCTGTCGACCCTTAGCCGAGGATGCCTCACTGGAATCTTCTGGTTTTTCCTGTTTTCTGAATAATTACGCATGATTAGAAATTAGTTATTGTTTACTGCTAGCGCGCAATTGTATATGGCTTTTCCTTTGTGGTTGCGGTCTCTCATTGTTATACTGTATTGTAATGAACGAAGCAGTTGTGGCATCTGTGTAGGTTTGCACCAAGTATCTCCTGGTCGCATTTGAAATTAATTAGATATTTATTATTTTCAGTGCTATTTTAGTATGTTTTTCCATTTTTGCTTTTCAAATTGTTTTCTGTGCGTAATTGTGCAAAATAGTGTAACAATCATGGAGTGTGAGAAGCGTAACACTAGGCTGAAAACAAATTGAGAAATGACAGTGAAGACGAGAGTGGCGTATTACCCTCACC
Organism: Schistocerca gregaria; assembly: GCF_023897955.1. Taxonomy (NCBI): domain Eukaryota; kingdom Metazoa; phylum Arthropoda; class Insecta; order Orthoptera; family Acrididae; genus Schistocerca; species Schistocerca gregaria. Next base: position 522,034,093 of record NC_064922.1, on the reverse strand, counting down.
TTGTAATGAATTGACAAATGTTCAAAACAGAAATTTGATAATTGTGCATAGGGACATGGACCAGGCAGTAAATAACGGTGTAGAAATGAAAACAACCAGTGAACTCTGAACTATTGTCGATCTATCGATCAGTAACTATTCGCCTCAGGAATGCGAAGTGACAGAATAAAATCTTGCAAATTCCATAGATTTAGGTTTTGCGTCATTACCCGTTTCCCAATTTACTCAAGACAAACTTTCAGTTTCTCGATAGGCTATATAAGTATTGCCGGCGTGAATGCACTGCCGAAAATCGCAATGGGACATGTTTCAGTCACTCATGCATTGTTACAGTATTTAATTGAAAAACTTTATCAAAATCAAATACAGCAACAAATGAAAAAATCAGAAACAAATACTGCAACAACTTCAAAAGTTAGATACGACTGAACAAACACATGAAGATTTAACCTCTGAGACACACAAACTCGAATCGAAATATCAAGAGGTTTCTGAAGATGTACAAACACAAATTTGTGAGCATTTTCAGCCTATTTTTTCGCGACATTATAGAATCATGAAGCAGCCATAAAAGAACTGCAGATCATTGTTCACGAAAATCACGACACCTTACAGGCCAAAACTGACTCAGTTGCATCTACTGTTACTGTCACGCAACCTGCAAAAAATCAGGTAAGCTTAAAGGACGCAGTAGATACGATTTCGACACAAATGGACACTAAAATAAGTTTCAGAGCAACAAACAGAGGAAATTAGCTCATTATCGGAAAAAGTAGCCGAACTTTCGGAACAATTAACAAATGTATCTATGAAGGTAGATGATGATTTGAACGATACAAGACTGGTAGCTTTTATTGATACACCGGAGTACGAGGACGTTACGAAATTCAGAGTCCGAAACAAATTAATACGCAACAAAAAAGAGAAATGCGAGAAGTACAAGATCAGTTGGCTCACGTGATCCAAGAGTTACATATTTCAGACGATACTGGCGCTCCGACACGGGAAGAGGTTTTTGGAAATACGGAAAGGTTACAAAGCAATAATATATGGTATTTCGGAGACCTTGAAAGGAGTAAGGATGGTGAAGCGAGCCTTGAAATGGAACCGCCGACACGACGTAAGAATGACAGAATTGCGAATTGGCGTCATGATGACTTCATCACAAGGCATAAATTCAGAACATTCAAAAATTCTAGTAATGATATCCTCCCCCCATGAACCATGGACCTTGCCGTTGGTGGGGAGCCTTGGGTGCCTCAGCGATACAGATAGCCGTACCGTAGGTGCAACCACAACGGAAGGGTATCTGTGGAGAGGCCAGACAAACGTGTGGTTCCTGAAGAGGGGCAGCAGCCTTTTCAGTAGTTGCAGGGGCAACAGTCTGGATGATTGACTGATCTGGCCTTGTAACAATAACCAAAACGGCCTTGCTGTGCTGGTACTACAAACGGCTGAAAGCAAGGGGAAACTACGGCTGTAATCTTTCCTGAGGGCATGCAGCTTTACTGTATGATTAAATGATGATGGCGTCCTCTTGGGTAAAATATTCCGGAGGTAAAAGAGTCCCCCATTCGGATCTCCGGGCGGCGACTACTCAAGAGGATGTCGTTATCAAGAGAAACAAAACTGGCGTTCTACGAATCGGAGCGTGGAATGTCAGATCCCTTAATCAGGCAGGTAGGTTAGAAAATTTAAAAAGGGAAATGGATAGGTTAAAGTTAGATATAGTGGGAATTAGTGAAGTTCGGTGGCAGGAGGAACAAGAGTTTTGGTTAAGTGACTACAGGGTTATAAACACAAAATCAAATAGGGGTAATGCAGGAGTAGGTTTAATAATGAATAGGAAAATAGGAATGCGGTTAAACTACTACAAACAGCATAGTGAACACATTATTTTGGCCAAGATAGATACGAAGGCCACACCTACTACAGTAGTACAAGTTTATATGCCACCTAGCTCTGCAGATGACGAAGAAATTGAAGAAATGTATGATCAAATAAAAGAAATTATTCAGATAGTAAAGGGTGACGAAAATTTAATATTCATGGGTGACTGGAATTCGATAGTAGGAAAAGGGAGAGAAGGAAACATAGTAGGTGAATATGGACTGGGGCAAAGAAATTAAAGAGGAAGCCGCTTGGTAGAATTTTGCACAGAGCACAACTTAATCAAAGCTAACACTTGGTTCAAGAATCATAAAAGAAGGCTGTATACGTGGAAGAAGCCTGGAGATACTGACAGGTTTCAGATAGATTATTTAATGGTAAGACAGAGATTTAGGACCCAGGTTTTAAATTGTAAGACATTTCCAGGGGCAGATGTGGACTCTGACCACAATCTATTGGTTATGACCTGTAGATTAAAACTGAAGAAACTGCAAAAAGGTGTTAATTTACGGAGATGGGACCTGGATAAACTAAAAGAACCAGAGGTTGTACAGAGTTTCAGGGAGAGCATAAGGGAGCAACTGACAGGAATGGAGGAAAGAAATACGGTGGAAGAAGAATGGGTAGCTTTGAGGGATGAAGTAATGAAGGCAGCAGAGGATCAAGTAGGTAAAAAGACAAGGGCTAGTAACATCCTTGGGTAACTGAAGAAATATTGAATTTAATTGATGAAAGGAGAAAATATAAAAATGCAGTAAATGAAGCAGGCAAAAAGGAATACAGACGTCTCAAAAATGAGATCGACAGGAAGTGCAAAATGGCTAAGCAGGGATGGCTAGAGGACAAATGTAAGGATGTAGAGGCTTATCTCACTAGGAGTAAGGTAGATACTGCGTACAGGAAAATTAAAGAGACCTTTGGAGATAAGAGAACCACTTGTATGAACATCAAGAGCTCAGATGGAAACCCAGTTCTAAGCAAAGAAGGGTAGGCGGAAAGGTGGAAGGAGTATATAGAGGGTCTATACAAGGGTGATGTACTTGAGGACAATATTATGGAAATGGAAGAGGATGTAGATGAAGATGAAATGGGAGATAAGATACTGCGTGAAGAGTTTGACAGAGCACTGAAAGACCTGAGTCGAAACAAGGCCCCGAGAGTAGACAAAATTCCATTGGAACTACTGACGGCCTTGGGAGAGCTAGTCCTGACAAAACTATACCATCTGGTGAGCAAGATGTATGAGACAGGTGAAATACCCTCAGACTTCAAGAAGAATATAATAATTCCAATCCCAAAGAAAGCAGGTGTTGACAGCTGTGAAAATTACCGAACTATCAGTTTAATAAGTCACAGCTGCAAAATACTAAAGCGAATTCTTTACAGACGAAGAACTGAACTCAAAAACAAGAGGAAATGGATTACAGCAGATATTATTGAGCTTATAGAAAACAGAAGATTATACAAAAATGCAACTGAGGAACAAGGAAAACCTGAATACAGAAGACTAAGGAATTTAGTTAATAGAGAAGCTAGGAAAGCAAAAGAAATTTTCTTGGAGAAATGTGCAGGAAAGTAGAAGAAAATATGCAAAACGGAAGAACTGATTTAGCCTACAGAACAGCAAATCAATTTTTTTAACAAACGTAAAACAGTACTCTCAGGCACAATAGAAAATAAAGAGGGGAAAATGCTGTTTGGTGAAGACATGCTGAAGAGATGGAAAGAATACATAGAGGAGTTGTATGCTGGAACACCTCTTTCGGAGGAAGTAATAGGAAGAGAAGAGGAAGTAGACGAAGATGACAAGGGAGATGACATTCTGCAAGAAGAATTTGACAGAGCTCTAAAAGAACTACAGGACAACAAAGCAACGGGTATTGATGACATCCCTGCAGAACTAATAAAGAATGCTGGTGACGGCATGAAAATGATGCTGCTTAAACTGATTAGGTCCATCTATAACACAGGAGAGATACCGACAGACTTCCAGAAATGTATCATTGTTCCTATACCAAAGAAGGCAGCAGCTACAAAATGTGAACAGCACCGAACTCTTAGCCTAATATCACATGCATCAAAAATTCTCATAAAAATAGTTTTGAAGAGAATTGAAGAGAAGGTGGAGGATATGCTGAGTGAAGATCAGTTTGGTTTCAGAAGGGGATTGGGAACAAGAGAGGCGATTCTGGCACTAAGACTCATTATCGAAAAGCAATTACAGAAAAATAAACCAACTTATATTGCCTTTATAGACATGGAAAAGGCATTTGATAACGTTATCTGGCAAGAGATGTTCAGAGTGCTGAGGAAAATTGGAATAAAGTACAAAGACATCCGCGTGAAACTCAGTTTCTATAAGAATGAGGTGGCAGTGATTAGGAACTGTCACCAGGAACAACAAGCAAATATTAGAAAAGGGGTAAGACAAGGATGTGCTCTCTCTCCTCTTATATTCAATGCTTACATCCAGGAAGCTATAGACCAAGTTCGAGAAACTACTGAGGTGGGGATCAAAATTAATGGGCAGAAGATAGACATGGTACGTTATGCAGATGATATTGCTATAGTCACGGAGACAGAAGAAGATCTAGAGGAAGTCCTCAGAACAACGGAAAAAATTCTATACAATCAGTATGGAATGAGATTAAACAAGAAAAAGACTAAAGTGACGGTATGCAGTACAGGAGCAGAATATGAACCTCCGAGAATTAGAATTGGAAGAGAGGAGCTGGAAGTGATACAGGAATTTACTTACCTGGGAAGCAAAATCACAAGGGATGGTAGAAGCCGGAAAGAAATTGCGACCAGAATACAAAAGGCCAAAATTGCATTTAATCGGAGAAGGAACTTACTCACCAGCAACAACATCAGTCTGAAAATAAGGAAACGCATCATGAAAGGTTTCGTTTGGAGTGTGGCCCAATATAGATGTGAAACTTGGACAGTTGGAAGAGCAGAGAGAAGACGGCTAGAGGCCCTGGAGATGTGGTGCTATAGAAGGATGATGAAGATCAGCTGGACAGACAAAGTAACAAATGAAGAGGTGCTTAGAAGAGTACAGGAAACCAGATCTCTGTGGAGGCACATCCAAACAAGAAGAGACAAACTTGTAGGGCACATCCTACGACACAACAATATCATTGGAACAATAGCAGAAGGAGTTATTGAGGGAAGGAATCGGCGGGGGCGACCAAGGATATCATACATGCAACAGATCATGAATGACGTTGGATGTAACACATATGTGGAAATGAAGAGGAAAGCAGACAGAAGAGAGGAATGGCGCTCTGCTGCAAACCAACCTCAGGGTTGAACACTAAAAGAAGAAGAAGAATGGAATAACTGGTAGAAGCGGGCCTTGGGGAAGATCAGTTTGGATTTCGCAGAAATGTTGGAACACGTGAGGCAATACTAACCTTACGACCTATCTTAGAAGAAAGATTAAGAAAAGGCAAACCTACGTTTCTAGCATTTGTAGACTTAGAGAAAGCTTTTGACAATGTTAACTGGAATACTCTCTTTCAAATTCTGAAGGTGGCAGGGGTGAAATACAGGGAGGGTAAGGCTATTTACAATTTGTACAGAAACCAGATGGCAGTCATAAGAGTCGAGGGACATGAAAGGGAAGCAGTGATTGGGAAGGGAGTGAGGCAGGGTTGTAGTCTCTCCCCGATGTTATTCAATCTGTATATTGAGCAAGCAGTAAAGGAAGCAAAAGAAAAATTCGGAGTAGGTATTGAAATTCATGGAGAAGAAATAAAAACTTTGAGGTTCGCCGATGACATTGTAATACTGTCAGAGACGGCAAAGGACCTGGAAGAGCAGTTGAACGGAATGGACAGTGTCTTGAAAGGAGGGTATAAGATGAACATCAACAAAAGCAAAACGAGGTAATGGAATGTAGTCGAATTAAGTCGGGTGATGCTGAGGGAATTAGATTAGGAAATGAGACACTTAAAGTAGTAAAGGAGTTTTGCTATTTGGGGAGCAAAATAACTGACGATCGTCTAAGTAGATACGATATAAAATGTAGACTGGCAATGGTAAGGAAAGCGTTTCTGAAGTAGAGAAATTTGTTAACATCGAGTATAGATTTAAGTGTCAGGAAGTCATTTCTAAAAGTATTTGTATGGAGTGTAGCCATGTATGGAAGTGAAACATGGACGATAAATAGTTTGGACAAGAAGAGAATAGAAGATTTCGAAATGTGGTTCTACAAAAGAATGCTGAAGATTAGATGGGTAGATCACATAACTAATGAGGAAGTATTGAATAGGATTGGGGAGAAGAGACGTTTGTGGCACAACTTGACCAGAAGAAGGGATCAGTTGGTAGGACATGTTCTGAGGCATCAAGGGATCACCAATTTAGTATTGGAGGGCAGCGTGGAGGGTAAAAATCGTAGAGGGAGACCAAGAGATGACTACACTAAGCGGATTCAGAAGAGTGTAGGTTGCAGTAGGTACTGGGTGATGAAGAAGCTTGCACAAGATAGAGTAGCATGGAGAGCTGCATCAAACCAGTCTCAGGACTGAAGACCACAACAACAACAGTAATGATATACATCCACAGGCATGGCTTCATGGAATTTCTTATTGCTTTCCTCATAACTGGTTGTTAGAGTACAAACAAACAAAAAATAATAAAAAAATTAATAAACCGTGTGTTGAGAGGCAATTTGCTTTCTGACTTAGTTGTTGCTATCAAATTTTTCACTTTACGTTACTATTACGCTTTGTCTCATTTAGAAACTGTTAACATGCAGCGATGTTTTTAGATTAACTATTTAATCAAGAACCTTGGGAACGTATTAAAACAATAACTTTACGAGTTCACTTTTATTGGGAACAGATTGCACAGCCTTATGGAGTGTACATCTTGCTTGTTAGTTGTACGATTATGTCATGACTATAAAGTCTACATTCTTGTAACATATACTGCAAATTAGGTTTTAGTGCAACATTTTGGTTTATTTGAAAAGGCATTTTTATTTAAAGTATTTGGTTTGTTTGACAGCTATACTATATATTACGACGCTACTTAGGAGTGACACAATCTTCATTATTGCTTTTCCGCTGCATCTGTGTTATGCCTGCACAGTTCTTCTACGTTCCTCTGAAAAGTAAAACATGATTTGGTTCTCACTTTTGTGACATAGCTATAATGAGACAGTTATTTTCGCAACACAACAATACGTTATACTACAGTATTTTCAAGGTCACAGCAATGAATGTAATAACTACATCTATACTCATAGCACTTCTGTATATGACAAGGTAAGTTCATTGATTTTTGGAGATCTTTGTTTATGAACGACGATAACTACGACACTTCGTACATTTTTACTGTTACCAATGACAGATATTATCTTACAACAGGAAGCATATTTAGTGCTACAGGACACGCATTTGAGTGATTACTTTTTGTACTTGGAATATTTTTAAGAAATGTTTTTGAACTAGTATGATATAGTGGAGGTTTTCAGCGATACATTTCATTTCACAGTTTTAATCTGTAACATCTGAGGGTATAATCACATTATCCCTCATGCGTGTACTCCTACTTTGTGTACCATGCGTGTGGCAAACGCAAGGAGCCCTACCTAATATGATATTTGCTTATACTGTTTTATACATCGGTACCATATTTCTCTAACACAGAATTACACAGCTATCTGGTCATTTTAATGAGACAAACGAACATTAATACATCAGTAACACGTGCCTACATAATTACACAGTTCGATTACTTCACATTTAGCAAAATGTACTTTGTCTGTACTTTCTGAGCTGTTCATATATTTTTCGGAACCAGTGTGATACTATCAGAGATTTGAGTGGTGGATATTGTATGGTATCATGATTTTTGAAATATATTTGAGGTTGATGACCCTATTCAAACCAGCAGAGAATTTTTCTTTTAAGGTTTTGAGATTATTGGCGGAAGCTACGAAGATTTTGAGATTTGATTGATCAGTTACGATGTTATTATGACGATGCTGTGTATTATGATGTTGAGATATGTTTATGATCAATAAGGAGATGCTATATGAGGAATATGATTATGCTATGTGTTTATTATGATGAAGTATGAAGTAATATGGATATATATGTATATGAATAATGAGTGGCGGTTAGGGACTCCGATCTGTGAAAAAGAATTTGGGAAACCAATAATTGTATTTTAAGAGTTATGAAAAGATGTACCTATGTGCATGTGAGTACCACTATGAAAATATATGAGTATTTATATGAATGTGAGTACCACAATGCTGACTGAGATTTTTGGATACTGTTATTGTTGCGATTTCGTTTCTACACACTTCTACTGTCATTTTTCCACCAGTGAAACTTTTTTTATTGGTACGAAACTGTTCTTGTAGCTCAAACTACTGTCGTAAATATTCCGTTAAAGTGAGTGTGTGACCTTGACGTAATGCTATACCCAGCTGCGCGCTAGCCGCTTTTTAATATACCCATTCTTGTGTAGACTTTCAACTTTACTTGTGCCGCTTCAGTCACTTGGAAGCATGCCGCACTTCCATAAGCGCTCGCATAGCTGCAGAAAATAGAGGCCGTTGACCTCATTATTGTTATTTCTTTGCAGAACGCACTACAAACATGACACACTATTACTTGGAAACATATGGTTACACATTGGAGCTAGTACTTGGTGCTACTAACTGAAATGCTTATAAATTGTTGAGCTATGTTCTTACGTCTACAAACCTGATTATGACAAGTGTCTTTCTACGAGAGTTGAGAGAATTTTACTGACTTATGAAATGCCATATGGCTTTGTACATATTTGCTTATTTTATTTGATGTCTAGTTCCTAGGTGCGCTGCAGCATTGGTTTTATAAAAAATACATATGCTAATGTAAATACTTTATGTTAATAGATGCATTAAATAATAATTCTGTGGTGCACACTGTTAAAAAAGGAGCACTAGGAAATGAAAGAAACATAACAAGGAGAAGGAACTAATAACAGGAATTGCATATACAATTTTCTTTTCAAGGACTTCACAATTTTTTGGTAGAGTAAGTTGTTGTGGTGCACCACTCTCGTGTTAACATGTGACATAGACATTAAGATGTAATTAGACATTTCCCCTATCTGCATTGCTGTCTTTCTGCATTTTACTTTGTATTACTGTGTTAAGCCAGTTTTACCACTATTTTACTTTTTCTGTTTGCTGCATATTGCCTTATGTTAGTTGAAATGTTGCATTTTCTTTGCTAATATAGGTATTCTGGTGCTTGCTTTGCCAATTTGCATTTTCTCTTTGTTGTTTGTGTTAATTGTTTTGTGTTGCTGCATTGTTCTTCTTGTTTGCTGCATATTGCCTTGTATTAGCTGTTATGTTATTTTTGCCTTGCTACTTTAAATGTACTCATGCTTGCCAATTCGCATTTTTTGTCGCTGTGGTTTCTACATCTACATCTACATACATTCTCCGCAATCCACCATACGGTGCGTGGCGGAGGGTACCTCGTACCACAACTAGCATCTTCTCTTCCTGTTCCACTCCCAAACAGAACTAGGGAAAAATGACTGCTTATACGCCTCTGTACTAGACATAATCTCTCTTATCTTATCTTTGTGGCCTTTCCGCGAAATGTAAGTTGGCGGCAGTAAAATTGTACTGCAGTCAGCCTCAAATGCTGGTTCTCTAAATTTCCTCAGTAGCGATTCACGAAAAGAACGCTCCTTTCCTCTAGAGATTCCCACCCGAGTTCCTGAAGCATTTCTGTAACACTCGCCTGATAATCAAACCTGCCAGTAACAAATATAGCAGCCCGCCTCTGAATTTCTTCTACGTCCTCCCTCAATCGAACCTCATAGGGATCCCAAACGCTCGAGCAGTACTCAAGAATAGGTCGTATTAGTGTTTTATAAGGGGTCTCCTTTACAGATGAACCACATCTTCCCAAAATTCTACCAATGAACCGAAGACGACTATCCGCCTTCCCCACAACTGTCATTACATGTTTGTCCCACTTCATATCGCTCTGCAATGTTACGCCCAAATATTTAATCGACGTGACTGTGTCAAGCGCTACACTACTAATGGAGTATTCAAACATTACAGGATTCTTTTTCCTATTCATCTGCATTAATTGACATTTATCTATATTTAGAGTTAGCTGCCATTCTTTACACCAATCACAAATCCTGTCCAAGTCATCTTGTATCCTCCTACAGTCACTCAACGACGACACCTTCCCGTACACCACAGCATCATCAGCAAACAGCCGCACATTGCTATCCACCCTATGCAAAAGATCATTTATGTAGATGGAAAACAACAGCGGACCTACCACACTTCCCTGGGGCACTCCAGATGATGCCCTCACCTCCGATGAACACTCACCGTTGAGGAAAACGTACTGGGTTCTATTAATTAAAAAGTCTTCGAGCTACTCACGTACTTGGGAACCAAACCCATATGCTCGTACCTTAGTTAGGAGTCTGCAGTGGGGTACTGAGTCAAACGCTTTCCGGAAGTCAAGGAATATGGCATCTGTCTGATACCCTTCATCCATGGTTCGCAAGATATCATGGGAAAAAAGGGCGACTTGCGTTTCGCAGGAGCGATGCTTATTAAAGCCGTGCTGATGCATGGACAGCAACTTCTCTGTCTCAAGGACATTCATTACATTCGAACTGAGAATATGTTCGAGAATCCTGCAACAAACTGATGTTAAGGATATTGGTCTGTAATTGACTAAATGTTTTGTGCTGCTACATTGCCTCATTCTCTAGTTTATATATCTGAACTCACTAGATTTAAGTTAGTTTAAGAGGTGGTACGCTATATGAGAAAATGACTCAGTTGGGAAGAAATAAATTGAGATGTTATAAGAAAAAGGTTTGACCAAAGAGTACTGTATAATGAGGAACAATTATTTTGTTATGTAGGATTTTCTTGGACACAGATGATGAGGTAAAAAATATATGAAAATGTAAATACAGGTAGATAGGTATTTGTTTGGTATCAATGTTGAATTAAGGGACCACTCTAAGAAAAAATGAAGTTTTGAATGGAAAGCAAGTACCACGAGAACTTCAGTATCAAATGTCACACTGAAAACAGATCCTTTTCTTTCCTTTTGTGCTATTCCGCTATGTGTTTATGTGTATCCTTGTGTGTTTGTGTTCTTCCTGACTCTGTGTCTTTACCTGTCAAGAAAAATTTGGTATAATTTTTTTCCATCTAATACTAAGCTGCATTCACTGTGATGAGGAATACTGCTATCCTCCTCAAATCTAACGTGTTTATTACTTTCAAAAGAAGTTTAGACATTTATTCTGTTCTGTTTTCTTTAAATGCTCATGCGTCAAGTTAATGTTTCTAAGGATATTCTCGTTTTTTTGTCTATTTACTTATGTCATAATTCCTGTAATACTCATGTATATGTTTATTTGTATTCCTTTTGTAAAGCCTGTATTACGATAAATGTTATGTGTATTATCATGTTCTTTACTGCAATGATGTTTTCTTTACATTTGTGATTGAATTTGTATGCTGTAAAACTGAAATTTTACAGATACCAGTTATTCAAATTAAGTAACTAGTAGGGATTCATTTAACTGCACACGTTTTGTCTGTTGGTCATAGCATATCTATAAAATTTCAGAGGCTATACAACTGTGTTAGTGCTTGCACGTGTGTTGGTAATTCAGCAACGGACTGGTAACAGCATTGCTGGTTCGAAGGATATTGCAAAAAAAAAGAAAAAAAGAAAAATAGTGATCGCATAAGTGGTGGTTCATGGACTTCCTAAATTGTCATCAAGACTCTTCAATTGTGATTGTGCACGTACACAGTCGCAATTGATGGCTTCTGGTCGTCTCTACGAGGACATCAATGGGTCTGCATCTTTGGTGGTCCATTACTACAATAATCTCTACAAGGAATACTGTGAGTCTGCTCTCTGCTGACCTACCAATTTTACCAATATTCTTCAAGACTCCGGCTGACTGTTGTGGGTCTGCTCTGTTGTGGCCCATTACCAATCTTCATGTCAAGAGTCAGCACTGTGTTTCCGTTGGGAGGACAACACTACTTCTTCAATACTTCATGGAGGTCCACTACTTATGTGTGCATGTTCTTTCATTGCTCAGACTTTGTGCATAAAACTGCCGTAGGCTACTCTTCTGACAAGTGATTAAGACTCCTTAGGGACTGTGAGAACAATTTGTTGGTTTATTGATCAACAGTAAATTACTGATTGTGTGCATCTGATCTATCTAATATTGTTAATAAAAAAAATTTTAACAAATTAGTCTTGGCCACTGCCCAAGACACATTGTAATATTTTTTGAGAGGACCAGGGGATCTATGTAAGAAGCCTGTTTATATGTTGGCAGCATGATAGACTGCATAATAACTCTGACAGCACAGTGCACCCTCTGTAAGAGACTCTGTGGCTGGTCGGACTCACTGTTGGATGTGAATAGCCAGCAGTGGTGGAGGTTGGAAATTAATAGTTGGAGGTCACAGGTGTGAAGTGTTAGTGCGAGCAGACGGTCTGGTCGTGTCCGTCATAGAGATTTAAAATTATTGACGATTATATAATTTTTTGGAACTAGATGTCATGGACGATTATACAATGTTTAACTGGTTGTCACATCATTAAGGTAAAATCTGATAAATACACTCCTGGAAATGGAAAAATGAACACATTGACACCGGTGTGTCAGACCCACCATACTTGCTCCGGACACTGCGAGAGGGCTGTACAAGCAATGAACACACGCACGGCACAGCGGACACACCAGGAACCGCGGTGTTGGCCGTCGAATGGCGCTAGCTGCGCAGCATTTGTGCGCCGCCGCCGTCAGTGTCAGCCAATTTGCCGTGGCATACGGAGCTCCATCGCAGTCTTTAACACTGGTAGCATGCCGCGACAGCGTGGACGTGAACCGTATGTGCAGTTGACGGACTTTGAGCGAGGGCATATAGTGGGCATGCGGGAGGCCGGGTGGACGTAACGCCGAATTGCAAAACACGTGGGGCGTGAGGTCTCCACAGTACATCGATGTTGTCGCCAGTGGTCGGCGGAAGGTGCACGTGCCCGTCGACCTGGGACCGGACCGCAGCGACGCACGGATGCACGCCAAGACCGTAGGATCCCACGCAGTGCCGTAGGGGACCGCACCGCCACTTCCCAGCAAATTAGGGACACTGTTTCTCCTGGGGTATCGGAGAGGACCATTCGCAACCGTCTCCATGAAGCTGGGCTACGGTCCCGCACACCGTTAGGCCGTCTTCCGCTCACGCCCCAACATCGTGCAGCCCACCTCCAGTGGTGTCGCGACAGGCGTGAATGAAGGGACGAATGGAGACGTGTCGTCTTCAGCGATGAGAGTCGCTTCTGCCTTGGTGCCAATGATGGTCGTATGCGTGTTTGGCGCCGTGCAGGTGAGCGCCACAATCAGGACTGCATACGACCGAGGCACACAGGGCCAACACCCGGCATCATGGTGTGGGGAGCGATCTCCTACACTGGCCGTACACCCCTGGTGATCGTCGAGGGGACACTGAATAGTGCACGGTACATCCAAACCGTCATCGAACCCATCGTTCTACCATTCCTAGACCGGCAAGGGAACTTGTTGTTCCAACAGGACAATGCACGTCCGCATGTATCCCGTGCCACCCAACGTGCTCTAGAAGGTGTAAGTCAACTACCCTGGCCAGCAAGATCTCTGGATCTGTCCCCCATTGAGCATGTTTGGGACTGGATGAAGCGTCGTCTCACGCGGTGTGCACGTCCAGCACAAACGCTGGTCCAACTGAGGCACCATGTGGAAATGGCATGGCAAGCCGTTCCACAGGACTACATCCAGCATCTCTACGATCGTCGCAATGGGAGAATAGCAGCCTGCATTGCTGCGAAAGGTGGATATACACTGTACTAGTGCCGACATTGTGCATGCTCTGTTAGTGCCGACATTGTGCATGCTCTGTTGCCTGTGTCTATGTGCCTGTGGTTCTGTCAGTGTGATCATGTGATGTATCTGACCCCAGGAATGTGTCAATAAAGTTTCCCCTTCCTGGGACAATGAATTCACGGTGTTCTTATTTCAATTTCCAGGAGTGTACATTGTTTTCTCTGCAACAAACTTTTTCCTTTGCTAACCACATGCCTTATGTAGCTAGAGCCTATAGTAGCTACAATCTTTTATTTAGCTGGCTGTATTGGTGCTTGCTGTATCTCTACAGTTCATGTAATCAGGATTTTCTGTGAAGTAAGTGACTTATGAAATGTATGGGTTATTGTTAGGATTTATCCTAATTCAGGGCCATTCTTTTTTGTTTATATTTGAGCAGTCAGATTGCGTATCGCCGTATATTGTGAGTCATAAAAGAATAGAATAACTTTGAGCTGTATTTGTCAGGGAAAATTTTATAGGTCAGTGTTGAAATGATATAGACAAGCAAAGAGACAATACGTCAATTTCACTCTGCAGTTTCAGAATTAAATCAAGAAGTTTTATCTTCACAGTTATATCAGTTAAAGTAAAAATTTAATAAAGACGTTTCACAGTGTGCTAACCACCGCGGCACATCGCTCGGCTTCATGTGAGGTGTAAAGTGGGTTAATGAAGTCACTTTTCCTTAAATTTCATCACAGTTACGCCCAATGTCACCAGCGGCGTGTCACACTATGGAAAGGTCGTCACCGCCCCCTTTATCCACATCATATCCCTTCTCTTGACGCGATGGAGGTCAGAACAGAAACGTCTAGGGTTGAATTCTCGCATTTTCTTATAGGTGGCACAGGAAATATTACAGACACATTGCCACTCAGAACGGACACGAAAAGGCTTCAGGATGTGACATAAAGTGCGTCAATGAAGCCTTTTAGCCGTCTGAAACGACAGTTTTAAGAGCTATGTAGAACAGAACGACTTTCTTGACAACCTTTGACACTGCTGACGCTCCCTTCACGATTAAAAACGTTTGTAAGGACATCATGGGGCTGCAACCCCATTGAAAATTATCTGACCCCTTTGAAGTGTAGTTTTTTTTAGTATACAATAGGCAACTACTGCGCACAGTTCGAAACCATTGAACGAAATTTGAATGTCATCCAAAGAAGCAATGTGTGCTTGTGCATTTTCAGCCCTCCTGTGTCCCACTCTCCTGTAACATGATCACTTGGAGACGCAATACTGACACGTCCATGAATAAAACAACAAAGGGTCCTTATAAAACCACCCAGCTCGGCAACGCCCTCTGTTCCAACCGTGCACCTTGGTTGAGCACTTTAAAAATGTAGCTGTACAGAGACAACCCTTGACTGATTGCTAGGCGCTACAGGCAAGTAGGCCCTTCGATACCGTACGGCTGAGTGGCGTTCCACTACTCTCCGGTAGAACCTGCTTGTGGGGATGCAGAATCTGAGTGGTGTTGAAGGGGTTGGCTGCCCGTAGATGCCTAGGAATCGAGGATTGTTTGTCTCTGTACAGGTATATTTTTAAAGTGCTAAACAAGGATGCACAGGATGTTGGCAAACAGGAGGGTCTTACGTTTGCTGTTTTTTTCTCGCGTGTGGCAATGTCCCACGTGCCACCTCCTGCCACACCCCCTCCCCGCCCTCCCCCCATCAACCCTGTGATCACATCACAGGACCACACGAAACAGAAGAGCTGAAAAAGCGTAAGCACCTATTGTTTCTTTGAAACCCGTTCAAGTTTCATCAAATGGTTCTGAACAGTCTCTAGTGATTCCACACAGTATGCCGACGCAAAAATTGCAGTTACGCTACACACGCCGACGTTCAGTGGAGTTGCCAACTCACATGTCTCCTAGACAAGGGTTCACTCATCTGAGGGGATGGGAGGAAGAGGGGGTCATCATTGTCAAAGGACGTCAAGAACGTCGTTCTGTTGTACACAACACTGCGCAGTGCATATGAAATGCTTCCTCTGCCACCCGTAGGAAAACTGCGCGAATTCAGCCCTTGGCGTTGCGCTTCAGATATCCATCACAGAATCGTCAAGAGAAGGGTAAGATGTGGGTAAGGGGACTTAACATCTATGGTCATCAGTCCCCTAGAACTTAGAACTACTTAAAACTAACTAACCTAAGGACATCACAGAACACCCAGCCATCACGAGGCAGAGAAAATCCCTGACCCCGCCGGGAATCGAACCCGGGAACCTGGGCTTGGGAAGCGAGAACGCTACCGCACGACCACGAGATGCGGGCATGTGGGTAAGGGGGACGGTGGCTTTTGACATAACTGTGATGAAATGTAAGAAAATGTGAACTCATTAAACCACCCTACACTTCACATGAACTTCTTAGCTCTTTTTTCCGCACGTCTCGACGCCTTGCTGTTTGAAGTGTCACCGAGTGCGAGTGTGACGTCGCAAGGCGATACACTGTTGCACCATAAGAGAAGAAGGTTGTAGGCACCACTGAGCCAGGTTTCACATTTCTGCGTCGCAATGGGGGAAAATGACAGGGTTTCAAGGAAGTGTCCCTTTAACTTTTTTGCGGCCGATACTGCAGAGTAAAGCTTAAAGCTGGGAAAACAAGGGCCATTTTCGTTCAGTCACATCTGTTCACCGGCCTGCTTCAAGGTTATTTTCGAAGGCTGCCCACAATTGCCTCGCCCAAAGCTGGCTGCAGGCTACATTTCATGCAAACAACACTCAAAAAAGTACTCATATCTTTCAAAAAGCACTTTGTTCAACTTTTATTGTGTTGTCCGCCCAATCAATATCTCTTATGTCAAAAGTAAATTAAAATGGCCATATGTGAGATTTTGTAAGTAAACACAGTGTTACGCATGGCATCACCGTTAAATAAACTTTTAGAAGTTTGTCATGTCTGTTCACTTTGGGAACTATTAACCGATGACGTTTTTATTGGATTTTTTATATTCAGCAGTGTTTGCTCACTCTACATGACGTTATTTTCCAATTTAATTTTTTTAATTTAATTTTCAGCTTCAGCATATCATTGTTGGTATGTGAAGACAAATATCTTTAAAGAGTATTTTATAGCTCGCTTCCTGTCTCGTAGTATTTTATCAATTAACGTATAATTGGAGACCGTTAAATCAAAAAGATAATGTTCATATTGGTATCAATAATGTACAACTGAAATATTCGCCGAATATTGTGTAAATTTTTACCTTCATCATGCCCAAATTAGTTCTTTCCAGACTCACTGAAATTATTACATCAAGAACGGAAGTTTTATAATCTCGCTTTCTATTGGAGAAATTACTGCGAAAGTACCTGCTTCTTTCCTCTAAAGTGAAGAACGTTGCAAAATTCAGTGTCATGCACTGTCGCAATACTTTGTGTTATCGATTGATTTTCAGTGTGTCAAACTGACTCTCTTCTTAACACGCAGTCGCTGTCGTTTAGGTAGAGTATTAGCTAGACCAGCGGTGGACAAAGAGCGGTCACATGTGGCCCGCGGAGGGGTTTTGTGTGGCCCGCCAATACATTTACAAAAATCATAAGAAAAACAAACTTTCCCTTCCCCGCGCGACTAAAAGAATCCGCGTACGTCTGCGCTACTTAGTAGTGCGTACTACCGACATATGTCTCTACAGTCACGCAGCCAATCCAGCTACATGTGGACGCGGTGGATTATGGGAGCACTACCATCAGCCACCACGGGCACGGAAAAAAGCACGGTGCATCCTGCTATTGGCGCAAATTTATGCTCCACGCGGTGGCTGATGGGAACGCTGTATTTCTCCCGCGCCGAGTGAACAGTACTACGTTCAGAGCAATTTTCTTCTTTTTCGGGAGGTTTACTTGTGTTTTGTCAGTGCAGCAGTACAACGTAATACATTTTTTTTTTACTTCAGTACAATCATGACTCTTAAGAAGAAGCGTAAAGTCGGTGATAAGTGCCGTCTGTTTAATGAAGACCGGACGACCAAATATTTCTTTATTGATGCAGGAAATAAAGCCGCATGCTTACTATGCCATGATACAGTTGCCGTATTCACGGAGTACGAGTTCGTGAAACGCTTGAAGAAGCAACAAGCGTTATTTACGCAACAAACACCGCTTCAAAATAGTGCTACAGAAGCAAGTTTCATGGTCGCCTATAACCTTGCTAAACGAAACAAACCTTTTTCGGATGGCGAGTTTATTAAACAGTGCATGGTAGAGTGTGCAAGTGTATTGTGTCCTGAGGTTAAAACCAAATTTGAGAGCATTTCGTTATCAAGGAGGACTATAGCGCGGCGTGTTGATTTAATTAGAGACGAATTTGCTGACCAGCTAAAGACTGTGAGCGACGATTTTGTTTGGTTTTCACTGGCAATGGACGAAAGCACAGATATTGAAGAGATTGCACAAGTACTCATCTTTATCCGTGGATTTTAATGAACATTTCGTTATCACCGAGGAATTACTTGGTATAGTATCCACGAAAGATAGAACCACTGGTCAGGACTTGTTAGAACATGTTGTTAATTGTGTGGAAACAAGTGGCTTATCCCGGAACAAAATGGTAAGCACTACAATAGATAGGGCCAGAGCTTTCTGTGGGAAAAATACAGGTATGGTGAAACTTTTAAATAACAAGTTACAAGCCGAAGACACAGACAGGGACATTTTGGATTTTCATTGCATTTTACATCAGGAAAGCCTCTGCAAGACTGCACCATACTTAAAGCATGTGGTAGATCCTGTTGCTGGTGTTGTGAACACAATCAGAGCGAGGTCACTCCATCACAGACAGTTCAAATCTCTTCTTGAGGAGGTAGAGGCAGAACATGAAGACGTATTTTACCATAACAGTGTAAGGTGATTGAGCTTGGGCAAAGTATTAAAAACAGTCTGGGCATTAAAGGATGAAATTATTTTATTTCTGGACTCTAAGGAGATATCTCATGATTTTGTTGCAAAAATAGGATTTGAAGAGTGGAGATATGAGATGATGTTTGCAGCTGATATTTTTGAAAAACTGAATGAGCTGAATGTGACATTGCAGGGAAAGGGGTTGTTTGCTCATGAAATGTAGACACACATTAAAGCATTTAAAACAAAACCAGGTCTGTTTGCAAGGCAAACACATGAAGACAAATTTTGTCATTTCCCTTTCTTAGGGAAACAGAAAAACCTGGAAGTGTTTCAGCTAAGATTAGGGATTATCTGCAGAGTTTAGAGGCTGAGTTTATTACAAGATTTCAGGATTTTAAGAAAACTGAGCCTCAGTTTTATGTTTTCTCGTATCCCATCACTGCTGATACTGACGCTGCACCACAGGAGCTGCAACTTGAACTGGTTGACATGCAGGCAGATCACGCAGTGAAAGAAATGTTTAGTGCTGTAACTTTAGTTGACTTTTATAAATCTCGGTCAGCTGAAAAATTTCCATGTATCAAGAAATTTGCAGGCAAAATGTTCTCCATATTTGGATCAACGGATATTTGTGAACAAAGTTTTTCTTGAATGAGATTTTCACTCTGCAGCGGAGTGTGCGCTGATATGAAACTCCCTGGCAGATTAAAACTGTGTGCAGGACCGAGACTCGAACTCGGGACCTTTGCCTTTCGCAGGCAAGTGCTCTACCAACTTTTTTTTCTCATTTTGTTCGATATAGTTCGTTGCGCTTGGTCGGGGCGCACGTCACAGGACATCCGTCAAATTGATCGTTGGTTCCTTGACTCAGTTTTTTTATTACAGAGAGCACGCAGCCCTCTGACCGAACCCTGCCGGCAACAACCTAAGCACGACTCACGCCCGGTCCTCGCAGCTTTACTGCTGCCGGTACCTCATCTCCTACCTTGGAAACTTTACAGAAGCTCCCAGGCTGTGGCTAAGTCATGTCTCCGCAATATCGTTTCTTTCAGAAGTGCTAGTTCTGCTTGGTTCGCAGGAGAGCTTCTGCAAAGTTTGGAAGGTAGGAGACGAGGTACTGGCAGAAGTAAAGCTGTGAGGAGAGGGCGTGAGTCGTGCTTGGGTAGTTCAGTTGCCGGCACGGTAGCTCAGCGCGTTCGGTCAGAGGGTTAGCAGCCCTCTGTAATAAAAAAAAAACTGAGTTAATCGATCAACAACGAACTAAAGCGAACAAAAATGAAAATTTAAAAAAAAAGTTGGTAGAGCACTTGCCCGCGAAAGGCAAAGGTCCCGAGTTCGAGTCTCGGTCCTGCACACAGTTTTAATCTGTCAGGAAGTTTCAAAGTTTTCCTTGCTTGAAAATCAACAAGAGCAAATACCGAAGCTGTTTAACAGACAGTAATTTGCAGGCTGTGATGAGAATATCAACTAACTGTCTGATTCCTGATTTCAAAAAAATTGTGCAAAATTGTGATAGGATGGATTTTTCCCATTAAACTTGTTTTAAAATTTAATGTACTTGGAGATGACATTAAGTTAGCAAAATAAATGAAATTGAACACAACTATCTTAATGGATGATGTCAGAAGGAAAGAGGCACAAGTGACTTTAGTCGTATCAAAATAATTTAAGTATACTTATACTCCTTTGCTTCTGACTCTTTCATTTATATCTAATGGTTTTTATGATACCTCTTATGAAATGTAAAGCTAACTAATCAATGCATTTTAACGCTTTCACTGCTACACCTGAAATTGCAACTCTGTGTGTGATATGTGATTAGAAATAAATAAAACTTGCATTTACATAAAAATTTTAGGATATTAGAAGTGAAAGGTTTATGAGGTGCGGCCCTCCGCTAACCTCTGTGTCTATAATTTGGCCCCCGAGCCAAAAAAATTGCCTACCCCTAAGCTAGACTGATAACGTTTGATGGGAGTGAGGCTATTCGGGGTTTCTAAGAGGCAGATCTCAATAGGTTATTCTTAACGGCGTGAAATCGACACATGTAAAGGCAACTTCTGGAGTGTCGCAGAGGAGTGTAACAGGGTCATTACTGAGGGTCAATGTGGAGGTTGGCTGTGTGGCATCGCCCACTCTGCCTGTGAGTGGACATGTGGCCGCTCGTTCAGAAAGGTCCGAGCAGGCGCACGGTGGGAGGGCTTTATTAGTGATTGGGAGCTCCAATGTTAGGCGGACGAGGGAGCCCCTTAGGGAAATAGCGGAAAGGTTGGGGAAGAAGGTCAGTGTCCACTCTGTCTGCTTGCCGGGGGGTGTCATCCGAGATGTGGAGGAGGCCCTGCCGGCGGTGATAGAGAGCACTGGGTGCACCCGACTGCAAACTGTTGCTCACGTCGGCACCAATGACTCCTGCCGTCTGGGTTCAGAGGTCATCCTCAGTCCATACAGGTGGTTGATGGAGATGGTGAAGGCAGAAACCCTCGCTCGCGGGGGGAATCTAAGCTAACTGTTTGTAGTCTCGTTTTATTTATTTCCATGGAAACAATGCATGAAAGATGAGGAGTACATAGAATCATAAAATACATTACAGAAGAATATATAGATAATAATCGTATAACATCAAACCTGGATACTGGGATGCTGAAACAAATATAAAATCAGAAAATATTTAGACATCTACATGTCATCTGTGTAAATAAAAATGTAATGTTCCATTGCTAAAAATTGTGTATCTCCAGAAGTTCTCGGCGATTGCTTTAAAACTTTGACACAACGTTTAATTCTAATATAGGAGTATTTTAGGTACCCAGTTCTTTAATATGTGACATATAATATACGTATACGTAACTTTTTGAGATTTTTTGTAACAAGGTTTACCCATTATTAAATTTATGTACAATTATGCATTAAATACATTTAAGAAATAGGTGAATAAAAAAACGTACGTATACCAGTGGAATTTTGTGTCTAAATTTCGACACAATAGGTCAAAAACTTTCGGAGGCAGGGAAAACATTGTGACGAAAGGTCTCAAAATGTACCTTTCTGATTACTCCAAACTTTTACACGTTACTGTAGTAAAGTTTAGACATATATAGACGTACTTTTTAATATACTCAATAGGGAAATGTTGTTAGTTACCAGGAACATTGTATTTATGGCTTATTACTTTATTATAGTACTACCACAGAATCTAAATTTGCGATAAAATAAGCAAGGCTCAAGGTCAGAGAAGAGGGGAAGAAGCGTTGCACAGAGGGCTGAGAGGAAATGGACGTGGAAAATGGGAAGGAAGAAATGGACAGAGAGGGCAGGAGGAAATGGAGAGAGGGAAAAGGAGAATACGGACAGAGAAAAGGGCGGGGGGAGGTGAAACTGAGTGAATATGGACAGAGAGATGAGGAAATGAACAAAGAAATAAGGAGTGGGAGATAGACAGAGACAGGGAAGAAAGGGCTATAATTACGTATATCCAATTTCCATACACATTAGAAATGTATTCTTTCTCTTTTCTTTCTTTTCCATTTCAGCAGACTGAGCCACAGCAAAGCGTGGCCGAGTACGTAAAATGTTATAACAAATATCAGATCAACTGTCATCTAA
The DNA here is from genome assembly GCF_023897955.1 of Schistocerca gregaria. NCBI lineage: Eukaryota > Metazoa > Arthropoda > Insecta > Orthoptera > Acrididae > Schistocerca > Schistocerca gregaria. The sequence continues at coordinate 522,011,800 of NC_064922.1, read as the reverse complement.
AGTAAAGACTAAATTTAATGAGCTGTCAGATAAGACGTCATCGATTTTCTGCTTTACATAATGACATGTTAGCTTTGCAAACGAAATGTGTACTAAAGATACAATTACAGTCATACATAATGGAATACGTACTAAAAGTGATGTACATCTTTCCAAGCTGAAATGCGAATCGCGCGTAATGAAATATTAAGTAGTTTTAATGAAACATTAATTCACAATAACGATAAGCCAACACTGGTAGTTTAACCTTCAACTTTTCGACCTACATTTCCGTAAGACACTTCATGAAAGGTCACCAAGGTCACTGAGCCCAAAGTGTGTATTTACCAACATTTTCTTGGAAACAGCACACAGTTTAATGATACGATACTGAGTCTGGCCAATAATGTAGCGACGGAGCAGTCCAAAGCTAAACAAACGACAAGAGATGCATTGTCATCTACCGCTACTCCGCGTAGCGAAAACATCTACACCACGCTACACGATCTACATCTACATGACTACTCTGCAATTCACATTTAAGTGCTTGGCAGAGGGTTCATCGAACCACAATCATACTATCTCTCTACTATTCCACTCCCGAACAGCGAGCGGGAAAAACGAACACCTAAACCTTTCTGTTCGAGCTCTGATTTCTCTTATTTTATTTTGATGATCATTCCTACCTATATAGGTTGGGCTCAACAAAATATTTTCGCATTCGGAAGAGAAAGTTGGTGACTGAAATTTCGTAAAAAGGTCTCGCCGCGACGAAAAACGTCTATGCTGTAATGACTTCCATCCCAAATCGTGTATCATATCTGCCACACTCTCTCCCCTATAACGTGATAATACAAAACGAGCTGCCCTTTTTCTGCACCCTTTCGATTTCCTCCGTCAATCCCACCTGGTATGGATCCCACACCGCGCAGCAATATTCTAACAGAGGACGAACGAGTGTAAGTGTAAGCTGTCTCTTTAGTGGACTTGTTGCATCTTCTAAGTGTCCTGCCAATGAAACGCAACCTTTGGCTCACCTTCCCGACAATATTATCTATGTGGTCCTTCCAACTGAAGTTGTTCGTAATTTTAACACCCAGGTACTTAGTTGAATTGACAGTCTTGAGAATTGTACTATTTATCGAGTAATCGAATTCCAACGGATTTCTTTTGGAACTCATGTGGATCATCTCACACTTTTCGTTATTTAGCGTCAACTGCCACCTGACACACCATACAGCAATCTTTTCTAAATCGCTTTGCAACTGATACTGGTCTTCGGATGACCTTACTAGACGGTAAATTACAGCATCATCTGCGAACAGTCTAAGAGAACTGCTCCGATTGTCACCCAGGTCATTTATATAGATCAAGAACAGTAGAGGTCCCAGGACGCTTCCCTGGGGAACACCTGATATCACTTCAGTTTTACTCGATGATTTGTCGTCTATTACTACGAACTGCGACCTTCCTGACAGGAAATCACGAATCCAGTCGCACAACTGAGACGATACCCCATAGCTCCGCAGCTTGATTAGAAGTCGCTTGTGAGGAACGGTGTCAAAAGCTTTCCGTAAATCTAGAAATACGGAATCAACTTGAGATCCCCTGTCGATAGCGGCCATTACTTCGTGCGAATACTTGTCTGGCTACGACCAGTCGCAGGTGATCACAGCTAACACAACCAGTAAAAACAACGATAATAATAACAACAACAATATCAACAACTGGTGCGAAATGGATCACTTCTTACCACTGCCTTTAGAGTTTTTAGCCACTGTATGTGAAAAGACGAAAACGTCAGTCCAGTGACGCAAGAGGTGACGACGGCTCCGCTTTGTTACGCGCGACACATCGACTTAGCGTTTAAGGCCAACCGATTGATGACCTTTTTCAGTGCGGATGCACACGAATTGCCTGAACCCTTACGGGACTCGGTGGATTGTCTGCCGCGAGTAATGGGTATAATGGCAGGGACACCTCGAATGTAGTGTGTGGACTGTAATTTGAGGATGTGCGTCTCACGGGGAGCGTGCCGGCGACAAGTCCCTGCAGTCGCACTATCCTCTGTGCCCTCGGTGGTTCAGATGGATAGAGCGTCTGTCACATCCCGGGTTCGAGTCCCGGTCAGGGCACACATTTTCAATTGTCCCCGTTGATTTATATCAACTCCCGTCAGCAGCTAATGGTATTGATTTAATTTAATTTCATTCTAGAGAGCTGCACAGTCGCCAATGGCATCTGTTCTTTCCGACATGTCCGAAAGAACAGATGACATCTTTACATCGAGTTAGGGCCACTAGGTCTTAATAAGAAAAGATTTGATGGAACCCTAGATGGTTACTGTCATCACGAGATAGGACCATAGTCTGATAATGACAAAAACAAACCAACACGTAAAGAGCCGACAGTTACATGGGATTCTGTGTGACATGGAAACATCCAACGTAAACTAGCGAATTAACCGTCTCTCGCAACCTTAAGCGCACAAAGATTAAATCCAGAGATGGGATGTTACGTTATAATGATGGCATGGACTTCCGACGATAATTGACCAGAGATCATTCTAAATGCCGTACTGGTACTCTTTACAAAGACATTGTACAGACCACAGGTCCCGCAATAGCGGGTGGAACACCGACCACGATCATGTTACACGAAGGTATTGTGATGAGTGTTTTATGGCGTAATCTGTTTAATAAAATAAGGAAGATTATTAAAGTACCTGCCTACCCAGCGTAAAACTATAAGATTACCGGAGCTTCTGGTATAAAGTTACAAAATGTCAAGATGCAGGCGCAAGTGGGTGTGAAGTTAGGAAATGTGTTACTGAAATTCCCGTTCCTAATCACGAATAAGTTGATAGTCGAATGAATTCTGGGCATAGATTTTTTGCGTGAGGAGCGTGCAATTATCGACTTCTCTGTGGGGATATGTACTGTTGTGAGGAAAAATCTCCTCTGTGACATGAAATGACATGTAAATGACTGATCAAATCTCCCTCGTTGGGCGCCAAAAATGTAGTGAAACGAGAATTACGACATGAAATGGCATGTAGATGAGTAATGAGTTCGTCCAACTTTGGGCTCCAGAATCGTTGTGAACCGAAAAATTTCTGACATCACATAGCGTGCAATACTAATGAGGCCGTCCCACGTTGGAAGTCAATAATTATGTGACATCAATAATTAAATGAAATCAAAGGTTATGAGATTAGAGGACGATGAGAGAATGGAACAGACTGTTTAGATGAGTAAAATATGAAATGACTGCGTTTATTTCAGTAAGTTTTACACACAAAACAAAACAAAAAGTTGCAGACCTCAGGGCCGATTTGGCTGGGCTTGGACACGACTTAGTTATTAAGGGGAAGGAGGGGGTAATGAATCACCTCACCATCATTCGTGATAATTCGTCATGTATTGCTGTCGGCAGCAGGCGCTGCGTGACTACGGCGCGTCGCCTCGGAGCTGTGCCATGCGCGTCAGCTGCACTCTCCCGCGACACACAGCGTTACGGCGAGGCACAGGTATGGATCTCCGCGTTGTCTGCTCATTGTGGATTGCATGGCCGATGCTGCAATATCACGTTGTCAGAACGTGGATGTTGGCGAGGGATGGCTGAGCCCCCATGTCCTTGCTTCCGCGCTCTCTCCTCGACCCCTTCCCTTCACCCCTCATCCATCACCAAGCTTAACGACTCCTACAAATTTCGTCCTCTCGACGCTGCCGCTGGCGGATTAAATTTACAGTGCCGCTCAATAACTTATCGCCGTTTCATGACAACGCCTCCCATTGCAGGGTGGAAGTTCTGTGTCTCGCGGTTAAGGCGCTCAGTCCGGAACCGCGTGACTGCTACGGTCGCAGGTTCGAATCCTGCCTCGGGCATGGATGTGTGTGATGTCCTTAGGTTAGTTAGGTTTAAGTAGTTCTAAGTTCTAGGGGACTGATGACCACAGATGTTAAGTCCCATAGTGCTCAGAGCCATTTGAACCATTTTTTTGGAAGTTCTGTGTCTTGCGTGGGCTGGTGTGTGAATCGGGAATTAGCATCTTTCTCACAATTTCACTGTTGTGACTGTTCCCAGCTTTAGTCGCACAGAATTCCGCTATTTTTCTGCATTTCTAAAATGCTGCTAAAGCAATCACACAACACCTCATTTTAACTGCTCTCTCTGCGCGCGACCTGGACAGCATCTCGTTTGTGTTTTGTATTAGGATCTTCTGGCGTTCTTGATTTATAAGGAACGTCCTTACTGTCCAGAAAACATTTTTTTAACTTCTTTCGCAGTTCTTTAGTTTCGCACACATCCTTGTGTGAATTCTTGGCGCTTGGTGTACACTCCTTCTCAGTGCCTGTCTGGTGCTGGAAGTGTCGCCATGCTCTTGCTTTCTAAGGCAGGTAAACTGGCTGCTGCGAACAAGAACAACACGCGCGCCTGCCGGTGTGCACCGTTGACGCAACGTCCCGGTAGCTGCAGTGCCTATTAGTTTTCGGCACGCTTCTCATTGCCCGCCAGATTCGTCGTGAGGTGTTCATTCTCAAGCGAGGCGACACCATTCGCTACGTGTTTGCAGAATGGCTCCGATGCCTGCGACTCGGGCGCTCGCCACATGGGGTTCAGCTGTATCCTTGTCCACAGCTGATGGTGTTGTCAGTTGGCTAAAGTGGCCCCTGGCACAGTCACTTGGACACAAGTGGCCAGGAAACTGAAGTAGTTTTTATAAAAACCAAGTTGGAACATGCCAGGCTTCGAGAGTAGAATAATTTAGAACAAAACACAATGCACCACAAACACACCTGCGCATTCTGGTCTAGTTGAAGAAACTGAAAGTTTAGTGAAGACTAAGATTGCTGAATTCACTGCCACTGATACACTGAAAAGAGTAAAACTGAAATACAGTATTTGTTGTTAAGCTATGTTCATGTACTTGTATATAAACGTGGTGTTATTGAAACGCACGGCCGAAAAATGGAAGTCCGTCCCCACAAAACAAAAACTACAGTCCTTACACACGTCTCACTCCTTGGAACAATAAGAGTGCTGAGGTCGCGAATCACGTAACGCAAATGAAACACATTAAGTTGTGTGGTCACCATGATCTGAAGAAATACTTTCACAAGTGAAAGACGACCTTATGCTCACTAGCTAATGTTATTACTTAGTGTAACTGTTAGTTATGAGCTGAATCAGAATTCCCAAGTGCTAATGAATCGTAAAAGAACTGATGGTATCTGAAGCAAGTCTAGTGCCGATTAGGGAGAAATTTTAAATTTTCATTTCAGAAATTGTTAAACATACGAGAAGAAAGTTTAGAATGGTAATGCATAAAAGAGTACTGCTCCTACTCACGCATTATACGTGTTGGGTGCATTAAACGGCCTGGCATTGCGCTGCCTCGAGTATTCAACTTATCAGAAGATGTACACAGAGTGATTTTTTTCATCATTTCATTCGGAAAATTGCAAATTGTATAATGAGATAACAGTCCGAAAATGTAAAAAACAAAATTTCCATTCTAACGCCCCTTAATTGAAAGCGAATTCAATGTTTTGTGCAAGCATGTTGCCATATTCTATGTCACTTTGACTGTATGCAAGTCATATGAAAAGTTAAACGCTTTGGTCTGGAAAGACAGAATTTAATCTGTCTAAATTTGGTTAACAAAGAAGTGATAAATAAAAGTGAGTCAGTAATTGCCAAGACGTTGACGTGTAAAGATAAACACGAGAGACATGTTTGTCTTTTATTTAACAGAAAGGTTTGACAGTATTGGTGAAATAAGGCCATTTACTTTGAGGAAATTCTCATACATTGAAACATGGAGAAGACAACTGCATTATGGAGATGGTGGAAGCAGTTTGGGTGTATGGAGATGATCAGAATGCACAAGTTGCCACAAAATTGCCATAGCAACTCTCTTACAGTTAAGTACTATATTTCGAGAATAGAGATGATTCTGGGATTATCAACAGAAAGAGGAAATGCAAGGGGGAAAGATTGCAGGGAATAAGGAAGACATAAGACTGAAGACTGTCAAATTCAGCAGAAGACTGATGCAGAGACCCAGAAGAATGAAGACATTGAAAAAACGCAAATAGATGCAGTGTTAAACGAGACTGTGCACCAAACAAATAAAGGCATTAGCCTGGCAGATTTAGTAAGACTCTGAACTGCAGTGTAACACAGGTTGTGTTGTAGAAAGTGAATGTCCTTTGATTTATATTTGAGGAGAGGACCGGAGCATTCAATGTTTAATAAAATAGATGCCAAGTTACTCAAATACACCATTATGTGGAGCAACCATTGCTGTGTGTAGAAAAAAAGTTGTTTTCATGTACTATCGCATCATATCCCAGTCCTATAACTTTCCTGAAAATAGTCCTAAACGCCTCACTACTGAGAACTGTAGAACGCGACGACGCACTGTAGCGGTGGAGGGAGTTCTGGAGTGACAGCGGAACTTACTTACATTTTGTAAATTCATTCATTCGGTTCCCTTTTATCGTGTCACCATGCCGTATCTCTAGATAGATCACACCAATACATATTTGGGAGTGGACATTGTTTATGACATATCAGTATATATTTACTCTAAATGGACTTTACATGCAGACATTAACTATTGGTAGACAATGGTAAAAGATATTAAAGATAGTGAAAGCTACTCAGACTAGTAACCCAAATACATTAAACTTTACAAAAATGGTTCAAATGGCTCTGAGCACTATGGGACTCACTTCTAAGGTCATCAGTCTCCTAGAACTTAGAACTACTTAAACCTAACTAACCTAAGGACAGCACGCACATCCATGCCAGAAGCAAGATTCGAACCTGCGACCGTAGCGGTCACGTGGTTCCAGACTGTAGCGCCTAGAAGCGCTCGGCCACCCCGGCCAGCTAAACTTTACATTTAGGGGGAGAAGTCTCTTATCGTCGGATGTCTTATCGCACTATTAAAGCTGACAGTGATATCATACTTATTTGACTGCAAAGTGCTAAACAGAGTGTCATTCTTTTACTTTATCAACAAATAATAACGTTGCGGTTCAAAACAGTTTTGTAGAAGTTTGTATAAGGTACCAGTCCATGTGTACATGTATTGAAAAACAGAGTTGATTGGAACGATCTCCTACTCAACAACAAGTTGTACTTCACAGTACAACTTATCTAACAACGTAATTATATACACTGAAGCGCTGAAGAAATTGGTATAGGCATGGGTATATAGGAATATGTAAACTGGCAGAATACGGCGCTGCGGTCGGCAAAGCCTAGATAAAATAACAAGTGTCTGGTGCAGCTCTTAGAGCGGTTACTGCTTCTACAATGACAGGTTATCAAGATTTACGCGAGTTTGGACGTGATGTTCTAGTCGGCACACGAGCGATGGAACATAGCATCAAACGAGGTAGCGATAAAGTGGGGATTTTTCCGTACGACCGTTTCACAAGTGGACCTTGAATATCAGGAATCCAGTGAAACGTCAAATCTCCGGTATCGCTGCGGCCTGAAAAAGATCCTGCAGGAACGGGACCAACGACGACTGAAGAGAATCGTTCAATGTGACAGAAGTGCAACCCTTCCGAAAATTATTTCATATTATAATGCTAGGCCATCAAGTGTCAATGTGCGGAACATTCCAGAAAACATTATCGATATAGGCTTTCGAAGCCGAAGGCCCGCTCATGGACGCTTGATGACTGAAAGAAACAAAGATTTACGCCCTGCCTGAGCTAGTCAACACTGACATTGGACTGTTGATGACTGGAAACATGTTGATTGGTCGTACAAGTCTCGCTTCAAATTATATGGAGCGGATGGACGTGTACAGTTAGAGAGACAACCTCATGAATCCATGGATCGTACATGTCAGAAGAGGACTGTTCAGGCTTGTGGAGGCTCTGCATTGGTGTGGGGCGTGTGCAGTTGGAGTGATACGGGACCCCTGATACGTCTAGGTAAGACTCTGGTAGGTAACACGTACGTACGCAAGCTGTCTGATCACCTGCATCCATTCATGTCCATTGTACATTCCGATGGACTTGGACAATTCCAGCAGGACAATGCGTCACCCACACGCCCGGAATTGCTACAGAGTGGCTCCAGGAACACTATTCTGTGAGCTTAAACACTTCCGCTGGCGACCAAAGTCCCCAGACACGAACATTATTGAGCATGGTTCGGATGCCTTGCACGTGCTGTTCAGAAGATATCTCCATCCCGTCGTACTCTTATGGATTTATGAACAGCCCTGCAGGACTCATGGTGTCAGTTCCCTCCAACATTACTTCAGACATTAGTCGAGCCCACGCTACGTCGTTTTGCGACACCTGTGCGTGCTGGAGGGAGCCCTACATGATATTAGGGAGGTGGACCAGTTTCTTTGGCTCTTCAGTGTAAATGCCAATGTGATTTCATATTTGTAACTAATTTACGTAAATGCAATATGTGTGTGTGTGTGTGTGTGTGTGTGTGTGTGTGTGTGTGTGTGTGTTTGTTTTACGTTGCCTGTCATAAAGAGAAGATGTGAGGCTGGCTGCGTACGTTCAACAGAAGCCTTAGTCTAGTAGTGAATTATTTTTGGGCAGGATACTATCATTTGAAATTATTGTCGTCAGCAGTAACAGAAAGTGGCCAATCAAACATATTTCATTGGTACCTCGAAGGTACTGAGTTGTACAAAAGCAGCGTCAGTTCCAGTGTTATTTATGCGGGTAGAAAGGCATATTGTTACTGATAATAAACCGTATATAACAAAACACCATTTTAGCTACACTTGTAAGTAGAGGGACAAAGACTCGACTGGTCATTCAGGTTTAAATTGCCCTTCATTTCCCTAAACCGCGTAAGGCACACAGGGTAGATAAATGAAAACGATGCAACCAGTTCACTAATCCAAGTTTCTGATTATTTTTAATGACCTTGTCGTCAAAGGGACGTTAAACTCATCTTCCTTCCTCCTTTAGTATCACGTCTTGATTTTACCCTCGATGTTCAATCAGTGTGACTTGGTCCAGTGACAAATAAATTATGCTGCCATGTTTTTCGTCTTGTTCGTGCGCAGTAGTTTGCATTTATCGATATTGCACAGATGAATACTATAATAATTCTGAATATCCCTACAGCTACTCACCGATGATGCTTTCCTGTGCACAAACATTCTTCCAATGAACTATCTGACTACGCTGCTAGCGCCGCCTACTAGCTCGTACGCCTCATGGTATGTATTGCTGGCAGCATAGTTTGTTCCTTGCTTCCAACCAAGCTCGAATCCTGACAACGGTTTACCACAAAAAGTATAAAGCGATAGAATATTGTATTTCTTGCAGAGTAATGACATTACATACTAAAACGTTTCGAAATTTGGGGGCTGAAATAAATCTTTTGTCAAAACAGAGCTAACAGAGCGTCTGTCGAGAAACTAGCAACAGCGTTAATTGTTGGGCAGACCATAGCCGATACTTGTACATAGGTAGAGTTAAGTTACAGTTTCCTATGGTTACAACTCATCGATTGATTGTCGTTCGATTTGCCACCGTGTCTCAAGCAGTTCGGCGTCTCCCAGTTTGGTTATTCAAGCTGATCTCAAAAAGGCAGCATCCATTCTGCTAAGGTTTTTTTTTAATGATGTGCTGTCATCGACTTCTTCCCTTCATTTATTATGGAATAATATAGTTCCATAATTTATATTGTGTAATTTGCCTTTCCCTACAGCTTTGTCTGCATATGTGTTCGATAAATATGTTGAACAATCCTCCTCCCCCTCTCCACCTCTTCCTAGCTCTGTCTTTCCACCTCATCTTCCCGCCTCTATCTGCCTATATCCTCCTTCCCACTCTGTCTCTTCATCTCCTTTCCCCTCTCTTTGTCCATTTCCTCCACCCCCCTCTCTCTGACTATGACTATTTCTCCCATCGCTCTAACAATATCATCCACCCCTCTATCTTTCCACCTCTGCCTCCCCATCTTCCTTTTACACCTGCCCATCAGACCCCTCCACCTACCACTTGCAACATGCAACTCCTTCTCCCCCCTCTCTCTGTCCATTTCTTCTTCCCCCTCAGCCTTTCTACAGCCACACTCATTGGCATGTGCAGCCCCTGTAATAAAGAAGTTCAATAAGCAGGTTAATACTACTCTCAGAACACACCTGTCATGCTGGGCAGGATACACATCAGGGTCTTAATTAATTAATTAATTAATTAATTTTGCCCCTGACGTAAAGGCTGCAATGTAAAGCAAGTCGATAAAGCAGGCTCATAGTATTCCAACACAATATACCTGTCATGTAGTACCTTCTACAGATTGGGCCCCAAAAAACCGTTTCTTGCGGCTGATATGTAGGCTGTACTGCAAAGAAGGTTAATTTGGCAGGCCAATACCGTTCCCACTCTTCATGCAGAGCAGCCTGTACGAAACAGACCGGAAAAAACACATTTCTGCCTATCTATATCTCAGTTCCTATTGGAGTAATGGGGTTATAAATCCAAAAGCACTGATATTTATGACGCCTACTGTTTCTGCTCCAAATTTGGTTGAAACCAATCCAAAGGTTTGGCAGGATATCCTGAACATACACACATAAATGCATACACACATAAATGCACACATTGCTATATATGTATTTCTTATTTTTGCATCTGTACATGAATAAGATCCTTTAATGCACGCCCCCTCCCCCTCAACTTCCATTTCCTCAAGCTTTGCAACATAAATATTAATGAAGTAACTCTGTTACTGTACAATATGTTGTACAACAATACATGAGGTCTATAGAAAATGGCGACTGCTGTAATTAAAACAGATCATACAATAATACTCCATCTTACATGTTAAGAAATCTGAAGTGATTGGTAGACAACTTCACTGACTGTGACAGTCCTAGCAGCCAGGTTCATATGCATATCAGTGAGAATATTGTGTACTAGGTACCTCCTATGGAACCAGAAAAAGTCCATTCCTGGTACATTTTGTGGCAGAGCTGATCATAGAATAGTGCCATTAGGACAAACCCATTGTTGATCAAACAGCAGATCTACAGCGATTGGACGAAACGGATTACCTGTGAAAAGAGACGAAATATTTACTGTGAGGTTGTTGACCCTCCTTTTGAATGAATTACATCTTCTGTCAAACATGGGGTCTACAAAATGCAGGTCATGCACAATGATCGTAGAAATTATATCCAGTCCTCTTAATACAGTAAGTATGTTCCTTCAAAATAAGTCGCAAAGGTTAGATTATACTCAGATCAGAGGACCGAGCGCACTATATGAGATATTGCACTTCATCAGCGTGATCATTGAAAAAGTCTCACACAGTTCCAGAAGTGTGGATAGGAGCGTTATAGTCTTGGTACATAGGTCGTTCACCTGGAGCTCAGTTCTCAGCATCGAGCAAATAATTCTAACATGATCACTCTCTAAAATCTGTAAAAGTAGCACAGCAAGCGTGACAAAAACACAGTGAGATATCACTCCCCACAGCATCACTGAACCCATACCATGCCTCAGAGTAAGGTGGGGATAGGCAGTGTGATAAACTGCTGCTGGCGTTCTCTTAAAATGTATGTGATCTTTAGTCGGGAATAATGTAAAAGACGATTCGTCTGAACACATAATATTCCCCTATCATTATTATTTCCGATTTGCATGCTTTCGACAACATTTTGATTGGTATAAAGCACTGTGAATATTTACCGTGTAAGAGTCCTAATGGACAGGTTTTGATGTTCACCTTCCTGTACAGAGGTGTGTTCATCTCAGATGTTATCTGGGCTTGTGCTTCCTTGTGAATTATGACTAAAATCCACTTCAAAGCCCATCTCCCTCTGTCAGTCAGCTTCAACTTTTGACGGTTGTTGTGCTTACCAGATGTTTTCCCTATTTTATACAGTTTATCATTACATCGACACAGTACTTCTCCCATCACTTATAAGAAGAGCCATCAAGAAACGTAATAGTGCCATTTTCGTTATTGAGGCTCTGGCAAGAAGGGGCCTAAATAATCATTAATCTTTTTAAATCTGTGATATCGGTCATAACCAAGTTTTATCACCATTATATACTTTGCAACCGACTACAATCCCATTTACTGAGATAGGTGCCACACTTCAGCACAAGAGCGAGTGTGTGCAACGGGTTCCCTTTAGGTATTATTGTTATTAGACGGATGGAAGAGTAGGATTTAACGAGCTGATGATGGTGATGAATTTCTTGAGCACACAACATCGACGTCTTTTGCTTTCATACTAAAATCTGATGGTTAAAATGAGTCAGAGTGCTAACAACTGTAAAGAAAGAGACAAAATAATTTCGAAACCTCCTTAAGCGAAACACACACACACACACACACACACACACACACACACACACACACACACATACATACATACATACATACATACACATGCGAGCACATTTGCGCGCACACACAAAGGAATCTAAAGTAATAACGTGTCATATGTAAAACTGGCATGAAAAGTAAATGACTGCTCCACTGCATAACAGAGCGAGTTCAAATGTACAAATTTTTCAACAAATTAGATTTCATACTGCTCCATCTGATCATTTACATGGTAGGTAAAGTGGGTGGACAAAAGTATGGAAACATTACAAAGAACAGATTACCATACATTTTACAGTGTAGGAAAACCATTGAAAATCAAAACAGCTTCCAAGTCTTTATGTACCAAGAAAGGAAGCACAAATAGTGATAGTATGTTGCCCCATGGGAGAGCATAAGAGAGCAACTGGAAAAATTTGACTGGTACATGCTTGGAAATAGTCGCGAACTATCTATCCCATGAAAGCCAATTTATAAAGTTTCAAGACTGGAATGATGAATCTAGTATAAGGGAAAGTCAAATAAAAACGCTGGCCATGAATGTCTTTCTACACTGGTCCAAAATTATGGATATTCTAGTGGGACAAATCGGCATTGTATGGAAGATGTGTAAATGCGCTCGTTATTGACAATATTTTATGGATGAGATTGAGAGGTTGCGCAATAATACTGAGAACATCAAAAACTTTGATAACATTGTGCGCTAGCTGGAAAAATTGTGTCCGCTGTCATATTGACAATATCCTTGACAGTATGTCGCATGCTATGCAGACAGAGGAGGTTACGTTCGTTCAGACTGGTGTTGTTGCACGGAAAATGAGTTTAAGGCAAGATGAAAGAGCATTATCGTTAGGGTGCATCAAATGTGTAAATCAGTGCAGCCATTAAGGTATATTAGGACAAATTAGTACAAAAGCAGACCGGTTAAGAAATTTAATGATATGATTTGTGACTCAGAATATGTAGCGGACAGCCACGCAGGACGATATTTTTTTTTTTTAATAACTAATGCAGAGTTATGAATAAAAATCCTCCCCCCGTGAACCATGGACCTTGCCATTGGTGGGGAGGCTTGCGTGCCTTAGCGATACAGTATATGCCTAACAATTGATGACAAACAGATAGAAGATGTGTATGGTGTTAAATTCTTGGGGTTACAGCTTCATAATAAACTCAGCGATACAGATAGCCGTACCATAGGTGCAACCACAATGAAGGGGTATCTGTTGAGAGGCCGGACAAACTCGTGGTTCCTGAAGAGCGGCAGCAGCCTTTACAGTAGCTGCAGGGGCAACAGTCTGGATGATTGACTGATCTGGCCTTGGAACACTAACCAAAACGGCCTTGATGTGCTGGTACTGTGAACGACTGAAAGCAAGGGGAAACTACAGCCGTAATTTTTCCCGAGGGCATGCAGCTTTACTGTATCGTTAAATGATGATGGCGTCCTCTTAGGTAAAATATTCCGGAGATTAAATAGTCTCCCATGTTAGGGTGACCATACGTCCTGATTAAACGGGATTGTCTCGTTTTTTGAGGCTCAAAAATTTGTCCCGACTAAAAAAAAAAAAAAAAAAAAAAAACAAGCAATTTGTCACGATTTTCAAGGATTATTTTTAGACATTTACAAAGTGGTTAAAATGTTTTCTGAGTGTCGATTTTATAAACTATCAATTGAAACTGACATTCCGTACTTTGGTACCCCCTGATAATGTACAGCTTAAGCACTATAATTGTTGCTTTTGCTTGCCATTGTTGTCAACACTCAGTATCAGTTTCGTGAATTGCTAGCACGTCGTGGCGATGCCGAAACGAAAATCAAAATTTTCGGAAGAGCTTCAAAGAAAATTTCCTTGCTTCACTGCTACAGACGATGACTGTTCAGCAATACGTAACGTATGTAACTGTGCTGTATCCGTGTCTCGTGGTGGTGCTGCAGATCTCAGGCATCGTATGGAATCAGACAAAAACAGGAAGAATCTTCGATCGCCAGGTTCCTCGCAAAAAATGACGAGATATTTTGTAACTTCAAATACACAGGAACAGAAAAACGTAGCTGCACTAGAAGGAACCCTGTGATTCCATGTTGTTTAACACCGCCCAAGCTATCGTTCTAATGACTGCAGTGTTCAACTAAACAACAAAAAATTCCTGATTCTAAGATTGCAGAAAATGTTTTGTGTGGAAGAACAAAGTGTGAAGCAATTGTCAACAATGTTATTGCTCCGCATTCCCATAAACAGGTAACAGCTGCTGTAAACAGTGCAAAATACTTTTCAATATCTCCTGATGCTAGCAACCATGGGCATCAGAAAATTTTTCCTGTGATAGTTCAGTATTTTTCTGTAAGTGAGGGTGGATTGCAGACGAAATTGTTTGATCTTAATGAATTGCAGAACAAAAAGCCCGAAACAATTTCCAATTATCTTTCTCATGTTATACAGTCATTCAGTATCATCTCAAAGTGTGTTGCATTTGGTACAGACAATACTAACTGTAATTTTGGGGGGTTAATGAAGAAAGAGGGTAATAATGTTTTCACACATCTGAAAGAAAAATTAAAAAACTCTAACATTGTTGGCATAGGTTGTCCAGCACATGTTGTTCATAACACACTTCAAAGTGCTTGCTGTGTTTTACCTGCTGACATTGACTGCATTGTAATGAAGTTGTACAACCATTTTCATATTTTTTCTATTCGTGTTGCAGAACTCACTGAATTCTGTGAATTTGTTGGAGTCATTCACAAAAATTTACTGTCCTTTTCCAAAACAAGGTGGCTTTCATTGTTGCCAGCCATTGATACGATCTTGAAAATGTATGAATCTTTGAAATCTTACTTTTTGTCGCAGTCTAACTCAAACTGCCCTGCAATCTTAAAGAGTTTTTTCAGTGATCCTATAAATGAATGTTATTTACTTTTTATAACTGAGCATTGAGTAACAGAATAATTCCATATGTGAAGTATTAGCTGTCTTAAATAAAGCTTTGAAAAGTCTAAAATCAAGGAAACATGAACATTTTGTACCACTAAGTGTAAAAAAAACTGCTGAATGATTGTGATGACCAGTCTGTTTTGTGATGCTTCAGTAGGCTATTTATCCTCATGGTTACAGGGAATAGCTGAGTTTTCTGTATTCTCGTGGATGACGCTCACAGAACCACCAGAATGGTCAGTATTTGAAAATACTTTAATGTGGCTAAATGAAAAGGGCATTCTAGTAAATGACAGCCTCTTAGTTGATGAAATAGTTCATATACAGTCATTTGTAAAACAACAAGTGGAAACAGACAGTGAACAATGGAATCAGTTGATGGCACATGAAAAATGGTGTAGGTTTTTCAGATCTTGCCAGTGTAATGAACAGTTCAGAGAATCGCTTAATATAGCGTAGTATTCTTTTCACTCCCTGCCCACAAGGCAAATGTTGAAAGAGTTTTCAGCTTACTATCGTCACAGTGAACAGATGAGAGGAATAGATTTACGGTGGGGAGCGTTAAGTGTATTTTACTGACCTGTTTAAACTTCAGTAAATACAGTTTCACTTACTTCTGTTCATACCTATTAGGTAAACCTGAGTTGCTGAATGAAATTTCATTTTCGAAGAAATATGATTGTCGTGTGGAATCCACAAAACCGTAAATTCCTTGTGTTCACTAAGAGCTTTTTTATAGTGACTGTTACTGTCTTTCTACAGTCTGTGTTATAAATGTTACATTTCTTAATAAGTGTATTTCTGAAAAATTGAAACGTACTTCTTTTCAGTCTATCCATTCCTTGTTTGGTTTTGGGCGCGCGCGCGCACACACACACACACACACACACACACACACACACACACACACAAATTTCAGTGAAGGCTATATTTGCAGAGGAAGAAGAAATGTTAGCATTAAAAATGATATTTAACGAGAAATAAAAATTGACCCCTTTTTGACCAAGAAAATGTATAAAAGTTCCACTTTTGTCCGAAGAAAATATGGTCAGTCTACCCCATTTGGATCTCCAGGCGGAGACTACTCAAGAGGACATCATTATCAGGAAAAGAAAATGGCGATCTACAGATTGGAGCATGAAATGTCGGATCCCTTAATTGGGCAGGTAGGTTAGAAAATTTAAAAAGGGAAATGAATAGGTAAAAGTTAGATATACTGGGATTAGTGAATTTCGGTGACAGGAGGAACAAGAGTTTTGGTCTGGTGAATACAGGTTTATAAATACAAAATCAAATAGGGGCAAGGCAGGAGTAGGGTTAATAATGAATAGGAAAATAGGAATGTGGATAAACTACTGCAAACAGCATAGTGAACGCCTTCTTGTGGCCAAGATAGACATGACACCCACGCCTACTACAGTAGTACAAGTTTATATGCCACCTAGCTCTGCAGATGACAAAGAAATTGAAGAAATGTATGATGAGATAAAAGAAAGTATTCAGATAGTGAAGGGAGACGAAAATGCAATAGTCATGGGTGACTGGAATTCGAGTGTAGAAAAAGGGAGAGAAGGAAACGTAGTAGGTGAATATGTATTGGGGCTAAGAAATGGAAGAGGAAGCCTCCTGATAGAATTTTGCACAGAGCACAACTTAATCATAGCTAACACTTGGTTTAAGAATCATGAAAGAAGGTTGTATACATGGAAGAAGCCTGGAGATACTGACAGGTTTCAGATAGATTATATAATGGAAAGACAGAGATTTAGGAACCAGGTTTTAAACTGTAAGACATTTCCAGGGGCAGATGTGGCACTGACCACAATCTATTGGTTATGACCTGTAGATTAAAACTGAAGAAACTGCAAAAAGGAGATGGGGCCTGGATAAACTGAAAGAACCAGAGGTTGTACAGAGTTTCAGGGAGAGCATAAGGGAACAATTGACAGGAATGGGAGAGAGAAATACAGTAGAAGAAGAATGGGTAGCTTTGAGGGATCTACATCTACATCTACATGACTACTCTGCAATTCACATTTAAGTGCTTGGCAGAGGGTTCATCGAACCACAATCATACTATCTCTCTACTATTCCACTCCCGAACAGCGAGCGGGAAAAACGAACACCTAAACCTTTCTGTTCGAGCTCTGATTTCTCTTATTTTATTTTGATGATCATTCCTACCTATGTAGGTTGGGCTCAACAAAATATTTTCGCATTCGGAAGAGAAAGTTGGTGACTGAAATTTCGTAAAAAGGTCTCGCCGCGACGAAAAACGTCTATGCTGTAATGACTTCCATCCCAACTCGTGTATCATATCTGCCACACTCTCTCCCCTATAACGCGATAATACAAAACGAGCTGCCCTTCTTTGCACCCTCTCGATGTCCTCCGTCAATCCCACCTGGTAAGGATCCCACACCGCGCAGCAATATTCTAACAGAGGACGAACGAGAGTAGTGTAAGCTGTCTCTTTAGTGGACTTGTTGCATCTTCTAAGTGTCCTGCCAATGAAACGCAACCTTTGGCTCGCCTTCCCGACAATATTATCTATGTGGTCCTTCCAACTGAAGTTGTTTGTAATTTTAACACCCAGGTACTTAGTTGAATTGACAGCCTTGAGAATTGTACTATTTATCGAGTAATCGAATTCCAACGGATTTCTTTTGGAACTCATGTGGATCATCTCACACTTTTCGTTATTTAGCGTCAACTGCCACCTTACACACCATACAGCAATCTTTTCTAAATCGCTTTGCAGCTGATACTGGTCTTCGGATGACCTTACTAGACGGTAAATTACAGCATCATCTGCGAACAACCTAAGAGAACTGCTCAGATTGTCACCCAGGTCATTTATATAGATCAGGAACAGTAGAGGTCCCAGGACGCTTCCCTGGGGAACACCTGATATCACTTCAGTTTTACTCGATGATTTGCCGTCTATTACTACGAACTGCGACCTTCCTGACAGGAAATCACGAATCCAGTCGCACAACTGAGACGATACCCCATAGCTCCGCAGCTTGATTAGAAGTCGCTTGTGAGGAACGGTGTCAAAAGCTTTCCGGAAATCTAGAAATACGGAATCAACTTGAGATCCCCTGTCGATAGCGGCCATTACTTCGTGCGAATAAAGAGCTAGCTGCGTTGCACAAGAGCGATGTTTTCTGAAGCCATGCTGATTACGTGTCAATAGATCGTTCCCTTCGAGGTGATTCATAATGTTTGAATACAGTATATGCTCCAAAACCCTACTGCAAACCGACGTCAATGATATAGGTCTGTAGTTAAATGGATTACTCCTACTACCCTTCTTGAACACTGGTGCGACCTGCGCAATTTTCCAATCTGTAGGTACAGATCTATCGGTGAGCGAGCGGTTGTATATGAGTGCTAAGTAGGGAGCTATAGTATCAGCGTAATCTGAAAGGAACCTAATCGGTATACAATCTGGACCTGAAGACTTGCCCGTATCAAGCGATTTGAGTTGCTTCGCAACCCCTAAGGTATCTACTTCCAAGAAACTCATGCTAGCAGATGTTCGTGTTTCAAATTCTGGAATATTCCATTCGTCTTCCCTGGTGAAGGCATTAGAGGATCAAGTAGGTAAAAAAACGTAAGCCGGTAGAAATCCTTGGGAAGCAAAAGAAATATTGAATTTAATTGATGAAAGGAGAAAATATAAAAAAATGCAGTAAAAGAAGCATACAAAAAGGAATACAGACGTCTCAAAAATGAGATCGACAGGAAGTGCAAAATGGCTAAGTAGGGATGACTAGAGGATAAATGTAAAGATGTAGAGGCTTATCTCACTAGGAGTAACATAGATACGGCCTACAGGGAAATTAAAGAGACCTTTGGAGAAAAGAGAACCACTTGAATCTACATCTACATCTACATGACTACTCTGCAATTCACATTTAAGTGCTTGGCAGAGGGTTCATCGAACCACAATCATACTATCTCTCTACTATTCCACTCCCGAACAGCGAGCGGGAAAAGCGAACACCTAAACCTTTCTGTTCGAGCTCTGATTTCTCTTATTTTATTTTGATGATCATTCCTACCTATGTAGGTTGGGCACAACAAAATATTTTCGCATTCGGAAGAGAAAGTTGGTGACTGAAATTTCGTAAAAAGGTCTCGCCGCGACGAAAAACGTCTATGCTGTAATGACTTCCATCCCAACTCGTGTATCATATCTGCCACACTCTCTCCCCTATAACGCGATAATACAAAACGAGCTGCCCTTTTTTGCACCCTTTCGATGTCCTCCGTCAATCCCACCTGGTAAGGATCCCACACCGCGCAGCAATATTCTAACAGAGGACGAACGAGTGTAGTGTAAGCTGTCTCTTTAGTGGACTTGTTGCATCTTCTAAGTGTCCTGCCAATGAAACGCAAACTTTGGCTCACCTTCCCGACAATATTATCTATGTGGTCCTTCCAACTGAAGTTGTTCGTAATTTTAACACCCAGGTACTTAGTTGAATTGACAGTCTTGAGAATTGTACTATTTATCGAGTAATCGAATTCCAACGGATTTCTTTTGGAACTCATGTGGATCATCTCACACTTTTCGTTATTTAGCGTCAACTGCTACCTGACACACCATACAGCAATCTTTTCTAAATCGCTTTGCAGCTGATACTGGTCTCCGGATGACCTTACTAGACGGTAAATTACAGCATCATCTGCGAACAGTCTAAGAGAACTGCTCAGATTGTCACCCAGGTCATTTATATAGATCAGGAACAATAGAGGACCCAGGACGCTTCCCTGGGGAACACCTGATATCACTTCAGTTTTACTCGATGAACTGCGACCTTCCTGACAGGAAATCACGAATCCAGTCGCACAACTGAGACGATACCCCATAGCTCCGCAGCTTGATTAGAAGTCGCTTGTGAGGAACGGTGTGAAAAGCTTTCCGGAAATCTAGAAATACGGAATCAACTTGAGATCCCCTGTCGATAGCGGCCATTACTTCGTGCGAATAAAGAGCTAGCTGCGTTGCACAAGAGCGATGTTTTCTGAAGCCATGCTGATTACGTGTCAATAGATCGTTCCCTTCGAGGTGATTCATAATGTTTGAATACAGTATATGCTCCAAAACCCTACTGCAAACCGACGTCAATGATATAGGTCTGTAGTTAAATGGATTACTCCTACTACCCTTCTTGAACACTGGTGCGACCTGCGCAAGTTTCCAATCTGTAGGTACAGATCTATCGGTGAGCGAGCGGTTGTATATGAGTGCTAAGTAGGGAGCTATAGTATCAGCGTAATCTGAAAGGAACCTAATCGGTATACAATCTGGACCTGAAGACTTGCCCGTATCAAGCGATTTGAGTTGCTTCGCAACCCCTAAGGTATCTATTTCTAAGAAACTCATGCTAGCAGATGTTCGTGTTTCAAATTCTGGAATATTCCATTCGTCTTCCCTGGTGAAAGAATTTCGGAAAACTGCGTTCAATAACTCCGCTTTAGCGGCACAGTCGTCGATAACAGTACCATCGGCACTGCGCAGCGAAGGTATTGACTGCGTCTTGCCGCTTGTGTACTTTACATACGACCAGAATTTCTTCGGATTTTCTACCAAATTTCGAGACAATGTTTCGTTGTGGAACCTATTAAAGGCATCTCGCATCGAAGTACGTGCC
Source organism: Schistocerca gregaria (assembly GCF_023897955.1). NCBI lineage: Eukaryota > Metazoa > Arthropoda > Insecta > Orthoptera > Acrididae > Schistocerca > Schistocerca gregaria. The sequence continues at coordinate 521,990,871 of NC_064922.1, read as the reverse complement.
AAATTTCGCGCGTCTGTAAATTTTAGCCCATCTTCAGGATTTCGCGTTCTTCTGAACTTCGCATGCTTTTTCCGTTGCCTCTGAATATCAAGAGCTCAGATGGAGACCCAGTTCTACGCAAAGAAGGGAATGCAGAAAGGTGGTTGGAGTATATAGAGGGTCTATACAAGGGTGATGTACTTGAGGACAATATTATGGAAATTGAAGAGGGTGTATATGAAGATGAAATGGGAGATACGGTACTGCGTGAAGAGTTTGACAGAGCACTGAAAGACCTAAGTCGAAACAAGGTCCCGAGAGTAGACAACATTCCATTAAAACTACTGACAGCCTTGGGAGAGCTAGCCCTGACAAAACTATACCATCTGGTGAGCAAGATGTATGAGACAGGCGAAATACCCTCAGACTTCAAGAAGAATATAATAATTCCAATCCCAAAGAAAGCAGGTGTTGGCAGATGTGAAAATTACCAAACTGTCAGTTTAATAAGTCACAGCTGCAAAATACTAACGCGAGTTCTTTATAGATGAATGGAAAACTGGTAGAAGCCCACCTTGGGAAAGATCAGTTTGGCTTCCATAGAGATGTTGAAACACGTGAGGCGGTACTGACCCAATGACTTATCTTTGAAGATAGATTAAGGAAAGGCAAACCTGTGTTTCTAGCACTTGTAGACTCAGAGAAAGCTTTCGACAATGTTGACTGAAGTACACTCTTCAAATTCTGAAGGTGGAATGGATAAAATACAGGGAGCAAAAGGCTATTTACAATTTGTACAGAAACCAGATGGCAGTTATAATAGTCGAGGGACATGAAAGGGAAGCAGTAGTTGGGAAGGGAGTGAGACAGGGTTGTAGCCTCTCCCCGATGTTATTCCATATGTATACTGAGCAAGCAGTAAAGGAAACAAAAGAAAAATTCGGAGTAGGTATTAAAATCCATGGAGAGGAAATAAAAACTTTGAGGTTCACCAATGCCATTGTAATTCTGTCAGAGACAGCAAAGGACTTGGAAGAGCAGTTGAACAGAATTGACAGTGTCTTGAAAGGAGGATATAAGCTGAACATCAACAAAAGCAAAACGAGGATAACGGATGTAGTCGAGTTAACTTGGGTGATTCTGAGGGAATTAGATTAGGAAACGAGACACTTAAAGAAGTAAATGAGTTTTGCTGTTTGGGGAGCAAAATAACTGATAATGGTCGAAGTAGAGAGGATATAAAATGTAGACTGACACTGGCAAAGAAAACGTTTCTGAAGAAGAGAAATTTGTTAACATCGAGTATAAATTTAAGTTCCAGGAAGTCTTTTCCGAAAGTACAGGGTGATTCAAAATGAATATACGGGTTTTAAGGCTTTGTAGCACATATTACATTCACCTTACGATTATATATAATACACCAAATGAAAGAGAAATACAAACAGTTTTTCTTATAATTATTCAGTGTGAACGCCGATCACACATCGAGTAGATAGGCGAATTGTTCCGAAACCTTGATCAATGTGTCAGGAGTAATTTCAGGAGTAATTCTTGCAATAACACTGTTTTGTTAAGTCAGATACAAAGTCACATACACATGATCACGTCAGATCGTGTGTGAACGTGGGGATCATGCATAAAATACTTTGTCAACCGGCCCCTTGCACCCAGTCCATTGGTCGGATACAACGTCGTTTAACCAGCCGCATACTGAGTTATGCCAGTGAGGCGACGCACCATCTTGCTCCCAAATAAAAATGTGTGAAACTTCTTCCCATTGAGGCACGGGCCATAGCTGTAGCACATCAAGATAAGAAACATCGGTTACAGTTGATTCACCGAAGAAGAAAGGCCCATAAACTTGCCGCGGGGATTTTTCTTGGGGATAAGCTTGAAAGACTCGCACTCGTTCTACACGTTTTTCACTCACTGTTTGTCGTTACGTACTTTTCCCATTGCGCGAAGGTATGCAAACAAAACTGTTTGAGTTGCTCTTTCATTTGGTGTATTATTTACAATTGTAAATCGAACGTAATAAATGCTACAACGCTTTAAAACCGGTATGTTCATTTAGAAACACACTGTATTTGTATGGAGTGTAGCCATGTATGGGAGGGAAACATGGACGATAAGTAGTTTAGACAAAAAGAGAATAGAAGCTTTCGAAATGTGGTGCTACAGAAGGAGGCTGAAGTTAAAATGGTTAGATCAATTAACTAATGAGAGGTATTGAATAGAATTGGGGAGAAGAAAAATTTGTGGCACAACTTGACTAGAAGAAGGAATCGGTTGGTAGGACATATTCTGAGGCACAAAGGGATCACCAATTTAGTGTTGGAGGGCAGCATGGAGGGAAAAAATCGTAGAGGGAGACCAAGAGATGAATACACTAAACAGATTCAGAAGGATGTAGGTTGCAGTAAGTACTGGGAGATGAAGAAGCTTGCACAGGATAGAGTATCATGGAGAGCTGCATCAAACCAGTCTCAGGACTGAAGACCACAACAACAACAAATGAATAAAAATATACCTTTATCAACAACCAGTCAGAACAATATAACCACCTACCTAATAGCTGGTACGTCCACCTTTGGTATTGATGACTGTAGTGATACATCATGGCATGGAAGCAGTGAGGCTGTGGTAGGGCCCTGAAAGTAGTTGCACCACATCTGCACACACAAGTCACCTAATTCCCGTAAATTCCAGGGAAGGGGCAAAAAGCTCTGACACCACAGTCAGTCAAATCCCACGTGTGTTTATCTGCTGGATTGGGGACTAGCACGTCAATTGTATTTTGCCTCTGTGTTCCTCAAACCTCTCCATCACACCCTTGTCGTTGTGACATGGCGAATTATCTTGCTGGAAAATGAAACTGCCATTAAGAAACAATGGACATGAAGGTGTGTAGATGGTGTGCAACCAGTTTATGATGCTCCTTGCCCATCATGGTGTCTCGCACGAGCTCCACTGTACTCATCGATGCCAATGCGAATGTTCCTCAGAGAATAATGGAGCCACCACCAGCTTGTCTACCTTCCGCAGTACAGATGTTAAGGAGCTATTCCCTTGGTAGATGACAGATTCATACCTTACCATCTGCTTGATGAAGAAGGTACCGAGATTCATCAGACCATGGAATGATCTACCACTGCACAAACGTCCAGTGCCAATGGTCACATGTCCATTTCAGTCACAGATGACAATGTCATGGTGTAAACACTGGCACATGCATGGGTCATCAGCTGCAGAGACCCATCTTTAGAAGTGTTTGGTGCACTGTGTTCTCAGACACACTTGCACTCCACCCAGCGTTAATGTCTGTTGTTAGTTCTGCCACAGTGCACTGCCTGTCCTGTTTCACCAGTCTGTCCAGCCTACAACGTCCAACTTCTGTAATGAGGGGTGGCCACCCAAGCCCACAAAGTCTGTTGATGGTTTCACTTTGGTTTCACCATATGTTGAAGATACTCACCACAGCACACTTCAAACACCCAAAAGTTGTGCAGTTTCCAAAATGTTCTAGCTTAGCATCTGGGCCATCACCATCTGCCCTCGGTCAATCTCAGATAAATCGCTAGCTTTCCCCATTCTACACACAGGTGGCACACCCACTGATACTTCATGCACCATGTGTGTGGCTGACAATCAGTCATTCCTCACCAGGTGACAGTTCATATCACCTGGACAGTCTTTATTGATAGTGCATTGGTCATAATGTTCTGGCTGATCAGTGTAAATAGTAGCTTAGTGACAGCTGTTTCACTCAGGTCAACTGTGTGGCCTACATAGATTTCTTCTTTCAATCAATTTTATATGTTCTTCAGGGAGTGCAAGACCTTCTAAACTTTCTACATTAACTAATACCACCATATAAGCATGGACTTTTCCAAATGTAATTCTGACCAGAAAGTGATTCTGGTGCCTATAGCCCAAAGTTTTTTTTATTAATCATGCCTTCTATGTTTTTATGGAGATATTTCCATAGGAACTCTCATCTCCAAACACATATTTCTTTATATCTAACTGAGAAGTGACAGACCAACTTTCATAGATGTAGTTTTAATTTTTTTATTGTAATGAGACATTCCGTATTTACTCGAATCTAAGCCGCACCTGAAAAATGAGACTCGAAATAAAGGAAAAAAAATTCCTGAATCTAAGCCGCACCTGAAATTTGAGACTCAAAATTCAAGGGGAGAGAAAAGTTTTAGGCCGCACCTCCAAATCGAAACAAAGTTGGTCCATTGTAATATGAAACACAATTTAGGTCGAATGAATGACGATACAGCTACAGTAGTTTGGTTCAAGTCGTAAGCTAAGCAGTTAACCTTTACCAGGTAGCAATTGCAATGCGTAAGGCGCTCCGTCCGTATTTGTACGGGTACCCTTTCTTTTTCACGCGCTTCGTCTGGTTTGAATCGATTGATCTGATAATTGTCGTTTTCTTTGTTGTAGGTGTTTACGTCACTCTAAACTGAAAATGCATTACTGTACTGTGTCATGCATTGTTTGTCGCATTCTGATAGTGCGTATTTACGGCCTGTCGCCGCTCGCGGCATGGCTTGCTTTTGTGCAAGCTACCGAGAGTTAGGCGAAAATTTTTCTGCGTTTTAAAATCTTTGTGGCTGCTTCTTTAGTACATCAAATTCTGCACAGAAATTAGTCATCTTAGATTTAAAAATCTAGTCAGTTGCCGTACTTCATTTCTGACTGTATCACTATTAGGCATAAGAATAATACGAATATAAGCATGACACGATACGTATATTCTTCCGCGCTTGCTGTTTTCTCACTCTAGTTTCGTAGTTTATTAGGCAGACAGGATTTAAATGAGATAGCAGCAAACACGAAAGAATACATGGCAAAATGTTTATATTCGTATTATTCTTATGATGAAGAGAATACAGCATGTGATTCACTTTTCATCAGGTTCCTGTTACCAACCACCTCTTCTCACAGGTAAGAAAAAATTCAGAACGTAGAGTTGGCCATATTGAGAAACATCCCAAACAGTCTTGCCAGTCGGATTTTCGTAGTACATTGAAATTCTGCTACATTCGAAGATAAACATACGGAATTTGTATTTACTTCGTTGGATAATGTATGAAAATGCAGTGATCGAAACTCAGGGCGGAGAAAAAAAGCTCGTCTTCCTCCTTTTTTTTGTTAAAATTTATTAACTGACGCAGAGGTTTTGGGGCCAGTATTTATCTTTGTGCTTACAAAGCATGCCTGTGTAGCGCTAAATATATTCGACGGCAGCAGTTAGTTGTGGCGGCACCTACCAACATTTTTCAGAACTTCCGTTTGCTTCGCACTCGATTCTAACCCTCAGGCGGTTTTTTTTTTTTATTACAAAAACCAACCGGAAAGAGGTGCGTCTTAGATTCGAGTAAATACGGTTTTCTTACAAATTTTCATCCTCTATTTCACTCATTTAGAGTTTGAATGTACAAAAACACTGAATTTTTTTCCCTCAAACTGAGAAGTGAAATCCCAATTTTCATAGTATTTCTTTAATAATGATTTGTTTTCGGTCAAACTTTCACCCATAGTTTTATCCCCTTAGTGATCGAATTTCCAAAACGATGAATAGGTAGTTTTTTTTATTTCTGACTGAGAAACCAAAATATCAGTTTTTGTAGAACCAAACTTCAAAATTTACTTAATAATAACATACTATCAAAAAGCCTTTTATCCCCCATTTCACCCCCTTATGAGTGTAATTTCAAACAATCCCTCCTTAAACGATGGTTACATTACAAGATCCACATCCTCTCCAAATTTCAATTTTCTATCCTTAACAGTTTTGGCTGGGTGATGATGAGTTAGTGGAACAGTTTGGCCTTATTTTACCTCCCTCCCTAGGTGCTGAATTTCCAAGAATGATGAGAAATTTTCACAGTGCAATATTTTCCTTAAAAGTTTCACCCTCTGAGGGATGGAATAGCAAAAAATTCCTTCTTAATCAGTGCCTATAGTATAAGATCAATACCCTCTGCAAATTTCAAGTTTCTATCCTTAGTGGTTTGGGCTGGCTGATGATGGGTCTGTGAGTGAGTTAGTCAGTAGGGACATTACCTAATACATAAAGAGATTTTTCTCTGTGTGCACATTACTCACCCAAATATAATCATTTAGTGCATGTATTATTACTTGACACATTTCCATAAATTAGTCTCAAATACTGTAAGGTGAAACTCCAACAGTAAATTTCAAGTCTTCAGAAGAGTTGCCAGTAGCAAGGTATTGTAACTGTTGACTTGATGGAACTGTCTCTCTTATTGTATTATTTTGATTTTTAATTATGGGGATAAGGGTTTAATTTATGATTATTATTATTATTATTATTATTGTTATTCTTTCTTTTCTCAAACGTTATGTCTGGTCAAAAATGGAAAGTGATGCGGACCTTGATCAAGCAACACTTCCTTTTAACTGTACGGTATATGTTACATTGCATTTAGGAACTTTTGGGTAATTTAACATGTATCAATTATTACAGATTTCTGTAGTTGTATATATAAGTTTCGATGTAGCTGTATTGCGTTGATTTACTGGTGGATATGTTGTGGTATGACTCCTGTAGTTGATAGTATAATTGGTATGATGTCAGCTTTATCCTGATGCTACATGCCCTTGACTTCCTCAGCCAGTTGGATATATTTTTCAAGTTTTTATCCTGTTTTCTTCTGTATATTTGTTGTATTGGGTATCGAAATTTCGATTAGTTGTGTTAATTTCTTCTTTTTATTGGTGAGTATGCTGTAAGGTTTGTTATGTGGTGTTGTTTTATCTGTTATAACGGTTCTGTTCTAGTATAATTTGTATTCATCATTCTCCAGTACATTTTGTGGTGCATACTTGTATATGGGAACATGTTGTTTCATTAATTTATGTTGTATGGCAAGTTGCTGATGTATTACTTTTGCTACAGTGTCATGTCTTCTGGGGTATTCTGTATTTGCTAGTATTGTACATCCACTTGTGATGTGATCTACTGTTTCTATTTGTTGTTTGCAAAGTCTGCATTTATCTGTTGTAGTATTGGGATCTTTAATAACATGCTTGCGGTAATATCTGGTGTTTATTGTTTGATCCTGTATTGCAATCATGAATCCTTCCATCTCACTGTATATATTGCCTTTTCTTAGCCATATGTTGGACGCGTCTTGATCGATGTGTGTCTGTGTTAGATGATACGGGTGCTTGTCATGTAGTGTTTTCTTTTTCCAATTTACTTTCATTGTATCTGCTGATGTTATATGATCTAAAGGGTTGCAGAAGTGGTTATGAAATTGCAGTGGTGTAGCCGATGTATTTATATGACTGATTGCTTTGTGTATTTTGCTAGTTTCTGATCGTTCTAGAAAGAATTTTCTTAAATTGTCTACCTGTTCATAATGTAGGTTTTTTATGTTGATAAATCCCCTTCCTCCTTCCTTTCTGCTTAATGTGAATCTTTCTGTTGCTGAATGTATGTAATGTATTCTATATTTGTGGCATTGTGATTATTATTATTATTATTATTATTATTTTCTTCTTTTTTTTCTTCCAGCCTCAGTTCTCTCAAGTTTTCGTGTGTGATCTTGGATCCAGTTTTTCATCTACCATTTTTTTGCTGCATGCAACAAAATAGAGCAATTGTCACAGCAGTAGTGTCTGTATTATCCAACAATCTCAACCACACTATTGAACAATGTTATAGACAGTGTTACTGATCAGTCTAGGGAGAATCTGAATAATATTGTATAATATTTTGTGCAATATTATTATATAGGGGCCGCTTAAGGGTTTCCCACTGAAACATCTGCAGGGTAGTAGAAACAACCATTATCCACATGTTGCCAAAACTGTTTCCACTACACTGCAGAAGTACAATACAAATGTGCATAGCAGACTACACAACCCTACACAACATCATACTGCATTGAGATAGCATGTACAGCTCTGATTAATTACATTAATGTATGAGAAAGACTTGTTACATGGAATACACAGTTGATATTTAGATATAACACATAATCTACATCTACATCCATACTCCGCAAGCCACCTGACGGTGTGTGGCGGAGGGTATCCTGAGTACCTCTATCGGTTCTCCCTTCTATTCCAGTCTCGTATTGTACGTGGAAAGAAGGATTGTCGGTATGCTTCTGTGTGGGCTCTAATCTCTCTGATTTTATCCTCATGGTCTCTTCGCGAGATATACGTAGGAGGGAGCAATATACTGCTTGACTCTTCGGTGAAGGTATGTTCTCTAAACTTTAACAAAAGCCCGTACCGAGCTACTGAGCGTCTCTCCTGCAGAGTCTTCCACTGGAGTTTATCTATCATCTCCGTAACGCTTTCGCAATTACTAAATGGTCCTGTAACGAAGCGCGCTGCTCTCCGTTGGATCTTCTCTATCTCTTCTATCAACCCTACCTGGTGCGGATCCCACACTGCTGAGCAGTATTCAAGCATTGGGCGAACAAGCGTACTGTAACCTACTTCCTTTGTTGTCGGATTGCATTTCCTTAGGATTCTTCCAATGAATCTCAGTCTGGCATCTGCTTTACCGATGATCATCTTTATATGATCATTCCTTTTTAAATCACTCCTAATGAGTACTCCCAGATAATTTATGGAATTAACTGCTTCCAGTTGCTGACCTGCTATTTTGTAGCTAAATGATAAGGGACCTATCTTTCTATGTATTCGCATCACATTACACTTGTCTACATTGAGATTCAATTGCCATTCCGTGCACCATGCGTCAATTCACTGCAGATCCTCCTGCATTTCAGTACAATTTTCCATTGTTGCAACCTCTCGATACACCACAGCATCATCTGCAAAAAGCCTCAGTGAACTTCCGATGTCATCCACCAGGTCATTTATGTATATTGTGAATAGCAACGGTCCTATGACACTCCCCTGCGGCACACCTGAAATCACTCTTACTTCGGAAGACTTCTCTCCATTGAGAATGACATGCTGCGTTCTGTTATCTAGGAACTCCTCAATCCAATCACACAATTGATCTGATAGTCCGTATGCTCTTACTTTGTTCATTAAACGACTGTGGGGAACTGTGTCAAACGCCTTGCGGAAGTCAAGAAACACGGCATCTACCTGTGAACCCGTGTCTAAGGCCCTCTGAGTCTCGTGGACGAATAGCGCGAGCTGGGTTTCACACGACCGTCTTTTGCGAAACCCATGCTGATTCCTACAGAGTAGATTTCTAGTCTCCAGAAAAGACATTATACTCGAACATAATACGTGTTCCAAAATTCTACAACTGATCGACGTTAGAGATATAGGTCTATAGTTCTGCACATCTGTTCGACGTCCCTTCTTGAAAACGGGGATGACCTGTGCCCTTTTCCAATCCTTTGGAACGCTTCGCTCTTCTAGAGACCTACGGTACACCGCTGCAAAAAGGGGGGGCAAGTTCCTTCGCGTACTCTGTGTAAAATCGAACTGGTATTCCATCAGGACCAGCGGCCTTTCCTCTGTCGTCTACTTCGATATCTACCATTTTGTCAACTGTGCGACAATCTAGAGAAGGGAGCACAGTGCAGTCTTCCTCTGTGAAACAGCTTTGGAAGAAGACATTTAGTAATTCGGCCTTTAGTCTGTCATCCTCTGTTTCAGTACCATTTTGGTCACAGAGTGTCTGGACATTTTGTTTTGATCCACCTACCGCTTTGACATAGGACCAAAATTTCTTAGGATTTTCTGCCAAGTCAGTACATAGAACTTTACTTTTGAATTCATTGAAAGCCTCTCGCATAGCCCTCCTCACACTGCATTTCGCTAATTTTTGTTTGTCTGCAAGGCTTTGGCTATGTTTATGTTTGCTGTGAAGTTCCCTTTGCTTCCGCAGCAGTTTTCTAACTCGGTTGTTGTACCACGGTGGCTCTTTCCCATCTCTTACGATCTTGCTTGGCACATACTCATCTAACGCATATTGTACCATGGTTTTGAACTTTGTCTACTGATCCTCAACACTGTCTGTACTTGAGACAAAACTTTTGTGTTGAGCCACCAAGTACTCTGAAATCTGCTTTTTGTCACTTTTGCTAAACAGAAAAATCTTCCTACCTTTTTTAATATTTCTATTTACGGCTGAAATCATCGATGCAGTAACCGCTTTATGATCGCTGATTCCCTGTTCTGCATTAACTGATTCAAATAGTTCGGGTATGTTTGTCACCAGAAGGTCTAATATGTTATCGCCACGAGTCGGTTTTCTGTTTAACTGCTCAAGGTAGTTTTCAGATAAAGCACTTAAAAATATTTCACTGGATTCTTTGTCCCTGCCACCCGTTATGAACGTTTGAGTCTCCCAGTCTATATCCGGCAAATTAAAATCTCCACCCAGAACTATAACATGGTGGGGAATTTTAAGAGAATTCTAACACTTCTGTACATATTATTTATTTAGATCATAGAAACAGTAAGATAAAAATTACTATTGGCACAGAGTACGTATATCTGATTGTTTTGTATGAAGTTATTCCAGGTATTCGTTTACACTATAATAGCAGTTGGTCATTAAAAATTTGAATACTGCTTCTTTAAATGAAGACAATTTTTTTTAATTTCTTTTATCTTCACTGGTAGTTTTTTATACAATCTACTTCCTTGTATGTTTGTTTGTTTCTGTGCCAAACCCATGTTGACTCTTTTAATATGAATGTCATTGCTTAACTGCAAACATTTTTTCATGAAGGCATTGATTGTCAGGTCCCACAGAGGGAAAAATGTATTATCAGTTATGGTGATTACTTTTTTTCCATCTGTCTCTTTTATATGTCTGCCCTTATAGGTTTGCAAGGGCAACACAAAACGCGACAGACACTCTGTGCTGAAAATGCAAGCCTTCTACAATGCCTTCATGATGTATCTGTGCAACTCGTGGCACATGTGGAAGCTGTACAAAATTCTCTCTGCCACCCTCACTCATGATGAACACACTTCATTGCCTTCTAAAGGCAAACAAAAACAGCAGTCAGGTGTAGTTCACCCTCTGAACAATTCCTGGGCCTCATCCTTAAAAGTGATTCCTAAAATAGATTGGTCTAGTAGAGGTTGTGGTGTATACTGAGTTCTCAACTCTCAGACAATAAACAACAGTTACCCCATCACTAACATTCAAGACTTTATATATACTCTTGTGAGTGCTGCTGATTTTAGTGTTATTGACTGCAAAAAGGCATACCTTCAACTACCAATGCAGCTAGATCACATTGCCAAGATGGCTATCATCGCATCTTTCACTTTGTTTGAAGTTCATGCCCTACAGATTGAAAAATGTGGGCCCAACGTGTCAACGATTTATCAGTGGAGTTCTCTTAAAATTCGGCTGTTGCTATGTCTGCCTTGACAATATCTTAATCTCCCTCAGGATCACAAACAACTTCTCAAAATATATCTCGCCACCCTTCAAGAAACAGATTGATGATAACAAAGTGAAACTGAAGTGACCTTTCTCAGACACATGGTCAATGCTAAAGGCATGAAACTCATATCCCAACAGATTGAACTCATTCTACAATTACTACTACTCTAAAGTTATCACAATTTACAACACTTTCTAGGTTTCCTTAACTTTTACATGCAGTACTGATTCAGGCCCAGCTCATCAATATTCCAGCTGGGTCAAATACACAAGGCAAGAAGAAACTTGTGTCGACTCTTACCATGCAAGCTGCTTTCAATCATGTTACAGTCAGCTTCATGGAAGTGGCTGCACTATCACACCCCATTCTAGAAGCACAACTCATGGTCACAACAGACGCTAGTGATTCAGCCTTCATGGTGGTCCTACAACAAGTAGTGAAATGCTGCCATTTCATTTCTTCTCTAAGGACATCATAGCCTCAGAGTCAAAATACTCCAAATTTGATCATGTGCTACTGGCTGGGTACGAATCAGTTCGATATTTCAATGAGGATGTCAAAGGCAGGCATATTGTGATTGAAACAGATCACAACCCACTTGCTTATGCAGTACAGCATCCATCAAAGTATTTGAATACCTGCTACCTCTGACACCTTGACCTCATACAGCAATACACAATATACCTGCATCACATACACAGTGCCAGCAACATGGTTGCTGACAATATGTGGTGCATAAACACTTTTTAACTTCACCTTGACTATGCTGAGCTAGCAGACAAACAAGATCACAACCCACCCATCATGGACTTACTCAATGTGCCACCCCATCCATCATGAACTTACTCAAGGCACCACCTTTAATTTATGTCAAACAGTGAACAGTTCCTTGTACTGATGCTCACATCATCTGTAATATCTCACAGAATAGGATATGACCACTAATCCCCCCATCTGCCCATTGGCCAATCTTTGATCAGCTCCAAAGCCTGATGCACCCAGTGTCCAAGCAATCGAACAGCTTGTAACTGAATGATTCGTTTGGCCCAACATAAAATGAGATTGCTGCACCTGGTCACAGACCTGTTTATCATTCCAACATAGCAATATTGGTCACAACTTGCAACCCTCCCAGAGTCAGAAGTTTGCAAATACCTTTTGTTTCTAATTGAGTCTCAGGGTAGATCAAAGCAGTGCTGATCAAAAACAACACATCAGAATCTACCACCTGAGCTTTCACTGACATATGAATAGCTCACTTTGGCTGCTCTGAAATAATTACTACAGGCCAACAGAGACAGTTCAGATTCTCTCTGTCTGCTGCTCTGACATATCTGCAGCATTACTCCAAATCATATAGATGTGTACCACCCACACAGTAATGGTCTTGTGGTGCATTGGTATTCCACCCAGAAGACTGCTGTTATGTGCCATGGTGGACAGTGGATGGAGGGAGGCCCTGCCATGTGTGTTGCTCGGTGTTTGCATCATGCTGACGGCTTCCCTAGTGCATCTTGTCTGGTGGAGCCCTTACACTACAAGCAGAGTTTGTCCTACCAACACCAACCCCAGACGCAGCAGACCTGCCAGTATTAGTAATAGATGAAGTGCCACATTCAAATTCACAGGTGCAACACCAAATTCACAAGTGTCACACAATTCTGAAAACTTCTGTATACAAAGCACTACCAACTCTAACTACATCCAGCTCTACAATCACCATATTTTGGACTGTTTCCAATTTTACAGCTGGAACCTGCATGTCTTTGCCATATTACTCAACAGGAAAACAATGATGATCTCTCTATGCAGACTCAAACAGATCCTCCATGACCCTGTTGCCTCATGCTCTATAACTCTGTCCAGCCCACATATTGACCAAGATGATCATCCCCATGTCACCACAACTTTGGCTATTGTACAGATCATCAGCTCAGTGTGCATCGTTCTTGATGTCCATGACTTTAACACTGAAGATAACAGTGTCACACTAGTTGACAATAATCTTGTAATAGATATCTGCTGTGAATGCCCCTGACACAGACATCTTTCTCGTCACCTGCCTCTTCAGTCACGTCTACTGGTTACTGTCATGTGTTGACTACATGACCTTATGCTATCATCTGTCGGCAAATGGTGTGATCACCATCACTGCGATGGCACAGGTTGCTTTCTGGCCATTACTACACATAACACGACTGACTCTGCTTCCAACACAGCACAAAGTACTGGTCCATCTGGTACACCCAAAGTCACAGCCCATGCCCAGCAAATCCTGCTTCAGCAACAGCCAGCATCCTCTGCTCACCTGATACTATACAATCTCTACACCACACTACAAGGGGCGAGGTAGTCGTCTCTGGGAACATCAACACTAGTGACACCACTGAAGAAAGAGTCTTTGCGGAGATGTGGAAATTTTGTGAGGGACACAGCAAAGACAGTTCAGTCTAGGACCCCATGTAATGTAGATGTGCTGTACTGTGCTTTATTGCAATAAAGTGTTGTTGATCAATATCTACGTCTACATGATTACTCTGCAATTCACATTTAAGTGCTTGGCAGAGGGTTCATTGAACCACAATCATACTATCTCTCTACCATTCCACTCCCGAACAGCACGCGGGAAAAACAAACACCTAAACCTTTCTGTTCGAGCTCTGATTTCTCTTTTTTTATTTTGATGATCATTCCTACTTATGCAGGTTGGGCTCAACAAAATATTTTTGCATTCGGAAGAGAAAGTTGGTGAATGAAATTTTGTAAATAGATCTCGTCGCGACGAAAAACGTCTTTGCTTTAATGACTTCCAACCCAACTCGCATATCATATCTGCCACACTCTCTCCCCTATTACGTGATAATACAAAATGAGCTGCCCTTTTTTGCGCCCTTCTTGACTATGTCCTTCACACTTACCTTACACTGACTGGGGAAATCTACCACATACTTTTTACATTTTTCATTGACATTGTAGTTCAGATTATCTTCATTAGCTCCTTCACCATTAGTCTTTTTATTCTGATAATATCAAATACAAATACTATTAGTATTTTAACACCACATTAGCTTGAAGATTGGCGCGTTAACGCCACACAGGCATTTTCTGTATAAAACGTGTCAGTGTGTGTTACTGAATGTGGATTCCAGAAAATCTTATATCTGAAAGTAATAGTAAGGCAAACATATAAATTCTTTTACATACTACAAGCATAATTCTACAGATATTCTGGAAACATAATTGTAAGAAAAATGAATTGAGTGTTTTAATTATTTGTTTTTTTTTTCAGAACAAAGTTATCAAAATTGCATATATTATATATTCATGGCAAAATATGATTTAAATAAACACAAATTTAATTTATTCTACCCCTCCCTCCCCACAGACCAGTACTCAATTTTACACAAATCACATTCATTTATACTTAAATGTATTTATTTGTGAAATGCAAGTAACAGTGATTACTGTATTACCCGAAGCTGTTTATTTTTTAAATATTGTTAAAAGGTTTCTTCATAGTCTCCAAAATTCAGTTTCAGGTTACGTCAATTTTTGATTCAAGATTTATGTTTATGAAGTTGTAATTCAGTAGTATTATGTAGCCCAAATAATTTTCTTGATTTAGGATAAATTAGCCCATATGCATTTAGGTGAGGATTTTCTTGTATCTCAAACAACTCTATTTTGATGTCAAAAAATTCTTTAATTCAGTAGTTATTAATTTCGATTTTTCTTGTGTTTTCACAAATATCAAGTCTCTCACTCGAAACTGAACTAATCTACCTTCAGCATTATGTCTTTTTTTTTCTTGGTTGTCCTTACTTTTACATAGTCTCTGTAAAAATTCTCTCCCTTTCCTATGGTGTTAGCTATTCCATATTTTCAGAAATGAGAATTCTCTCTCTCTCTCTCTCTCTCTCTCTCTCTCTCTCTCTCTCTCTCTCTCTCTCTCTCTCTGGTTATGTTAATTGACTGTTAAAATGTAATACTCTTATTAACTCAAGCATGATATTGTAGTAAAATCTCATCTGATGCAGTCCCCAACAATCAGTCTTTCCTTCTCAGACCTTACGGGAAGTCTCCCCTGATCCGCAGTTCTGAGTGACTTTCCCAAAAATATACCCATTTTCTTAGACCTCTCCAGTTCTTTTCCTTCGCCCTTCTTCTTTCTCCTGTCATATATATAAAATTTCGATGTAAAATGAGACCCATTGTCAGGAAGAATTGCTTGTGGTACACCAACAAGTGTAGAATAGTGACTTATTCTTTTGCAAATGATCTGTTTATTTGTTGCTTTCTTTTCATTGCATATACACTGGTCAGCCAGAATGTTGTAACTAGTGACCTGCTATCGATATAAACCTGTCCAGGTGATACCAGCATCACCTGTTGAGGAATGACTACTAGTCAGACATCCACATGTAATATCAGTGAGTGTGCTGTCCGTGTATAGAATGTGAAGGCATTTGATGTATCTGAGTTTGACTGAGGGCAGATTGCAGTGGCCTGGAGGCTTGGCATGAGCATTTCAGAAACATCACAATGCATTGGGTGCTCAAGAAGTGCTGTGGTGAGTGTCTTCAACACATGTCAAAACCAAGGTGAAACCACCTCCAACCATTGTGGCATTGGCCGGACACCGCTCATTACAGATGTCGGATGTTATAGGCTGGACAGCCTGGTAAAACAGGACAGGCAGCGAACTGTGGTAGAACTAACATCAGACTTTAATTCTGGGCACAGAACAATTGTCTCTGAACACACAATGCACCAAACATTCATAATGATGGGCTTGCGTAGCTGATGCATGTCAGCTACGACTGAAATGGGCATGCGACCATTGGCACTGGATATTTGTGCAGTGTCAGAGCATTGCATGGTCTGATGAATCCTGATACTTTCTTCATCATACTGATGGTGCAGTTTGAATCTATCATCTTCCAGGGGAACAGCTCCTTGACACCTGTACTATGTGATGGAGACAAGCTGGCGGCCTCTCCCTTATGCTTTGGGAAACATTCACATTGGCATCCATGGTCCAATGGAGCTTGTGTAAGATACAATGATAGCCAGTTGGTATCATTCACTGGTTGCAGACCACGTACAGCCCTTCATGACGATCATGTTACCAGTCGGCAGTGGCATTTTTCAGCAACCCCCAATATTACAGTTACATGGCCAATTAACTATTGGCAAATTCTGATAAGCCTCATCAATAGTTCGAAGGCCTGCATCAGCATAATGCTACAATAGTTTACTGTTGAAAATCTATGAGCAGTAAAACCTAACCACACAGTTCACAGTCTTTCAAATAAATTTAACAGACACTATCCTTGTTTTAACACATGGCCTATTTTTTTACACTTATTTCATGGTTAAGTTGATGCATTATTGTTGTTCTAATCAACACAGGTTTCTTGTCTGAAACTTGGCTGTGGACTGACTATCTCGAGACCAAAAATCAGGCCCTTATATATCATTACAACTACACATTGTACAATGTTTAATTTACAGAAATTACAATTAAAACATACCTCATTCAATTAACTGAAAACAGGGAAAAATTCTTTCTCTGTAATAGTTTCTCCTAATGCAAGGGTTAAGCTGAATTATTTGTTTAAATGATGAATTTTACATATATAGTTACACAAATAATACTTTTGACAAAACTTGTAATTACTATGGAATTAATTAAGGGCTGGCTTTGCTAACATGTTTTTGAATAGAGCCAAATAAATACTTAAAGAATGCTGTTGGTTGTTCCCCCAAATGTCTATAATTATTATAGAATTTATATTTGTTTATAAGTCAACAATAGAATTGAAGTTACAGAACAATTACGGATTTCATTCTATAACAAAAGATACTGACTAGGAACAGAGAAGGTAGATTAGAAATTGATGATATACACCAAACTAAGCACAAAATTAGATCTGATGCTACATTCTTCAAAACTGAGGGCCAACCTTTCTCTTTTATGAAAATGCAGATTATACTAATGTATGTTAATGGTAATTAGTCAAAAATTTAAAAAAAATTAATTTTAAGGAGGCAGGTAGCAAAACAATAGGGGAAGTAAAAATATCCCTGCTTTCTTCGTCACACACTCTCCCAAGATTTTACAGGAATCAGGTGACTTGGGTGTGCAGATGTGGTGCCAGCTCCCTCCAGCAACCTAACAAGGCCTCACTGCTTCCATGCCATGATGCATTTCTGCTGTTATCCATGCCAACGCTGGACATACTGGCTGTTAGGTATGTGGTCATGATGTTCTAACTGATCAGGGTATATTCAAAGAAAAGAAAATGTCATTGCTTATTCACTTTCTATCAAACCCCTTGGCAGATGAAGCTGCATTTTTATTCATTCAAATGAGCCCTGGTATCCTTGAGCCAATTCCAAAACCATATTTTTCTTTGACAAGCTATACAATTAGGTATCATTTCCAAGTTTGATTACAAGTGAACTTTCTGTAAAATCCTATTAGGCCAAAAAGTTATTTTACCTGCTTTTTTAGCAAGAAATTTTGCAAAGGCATCAATTTTATCTCTGTCTGGCAAGATCCCCTTTTCAGAAGTTATAAGCCCCAGATATTTCATTTGCCCAAAATTTACATTTCTCCAGTTTCAGTGTCATTCCCCACCTTAATTTTAAATGAACTCCCCTTAATAAGTCAAAATGCCCAAGTTTTACCAACAGTCAAATATCATATATGTATGTGAGACACAGAGTGAAAAGGAACATCTTGTCAAAAATTTTGGATTTTAAGAACCGTAATTTTTACGTCCAGTGTTGAATTATGAACAATTTGTAAAAAGAATAGATCTGTATCTCCAAATTTGACTGAGTTATAACAGTCTGAATGTTGGTGGTGGAAAACAAGTATTCTGAGATAAAGTGTTTTAAAGTTACACTGTATTACAATTGTTTAATTTGACATGTTTACAAAACAAATTCTGCACATATATTACCATTAAAAATGTACTTTGTCAATGGTACAGACTTTTTAAATTATATTTAGATATTAAAAGGTTAACCCCTTCACACCTATTGCAAATTATAGTGTACTAAAATTTGAAACTAAATAAATTGGTCTCAGACTGAGATAAATTTAAGTTTCCTGCACAGATTTTTTGTCAAAATATTAGTATTTTTACTTCGTGTTATGGCATCTTTTAGACAAAATTTTGATTTTGCAGCCGTTTATAGGCCAAAAACCACTTAAAGTTCTGAATTCACAAAACCCCCAAAATAAGGTTACTGAGATCCCATATTTTAGAGTGGCCAAATTCGATTTTCTTCTTCTACAATACTTGTGTCTGAAGGGGTTCAAGATTGCACAAATGGCAGTTTTGCCTCTTCTTCTTTGGTTCTGGAGTATCTGGCTGGTAAAGTCCACTCAGAACCCTCATTGTCAATGACTTGAGGTTCTGGTTCAGATTCTTGTTCTACTTCAGGACACAGAATATGTTTTTATGCCTTGTTGCAATAGATCCTAATTTTTTTTAAATAGTCTTTTTGTTGTTTTGTTATCCCTGTGGGAACTTCTGCACCAGGAAAAACAATGGGACCATTTTCTTTGGGAAAATGCAGTGCTCAAATTTATTTGCATGAGTCTCCATGCTGCAATGTATACTATCTTTGTGGCTAATGGCTTGTGGATATATTAGGTTATGTTTAGCATTACTAATCTGCAAGACATTTAGCCAGACATATTTATTCACAGAAACTTCATCTTTTTCATTTTTAGCAGCAACAGTGAAGCTAAATTTGTTAGAGGTGTAGGTTTTTGTTGCTACAATAACATCAGCTGTCAGCTGGCATACTGTACTAGGTCTGCCAACTGCACATTGAAAAATATCTGTATGTATTGACATCTCCCTCATAAAAAGTGACCACGTGTCTTATTTGGCATTATAGTATTAACAGATAAGTTATTATTTGACACAAAACTACTCCAAACTTATTAAAATGTCTATAAAATTACGGAAATACTATTCTGTGTAGCATTGGATATGCAGCTGTGAAATTAAGAAAAGAGGCCTCTTTTCTGGGCAATTTCATTTTGCCATGATGACAAGATGCCCTTTTTCATGAGACTCACTCTGACATTGACTGCTTTTAATGGTATTATTGCTTCTTTTGGATTAAGGTAACTTTCAAATTCATCAAAAGTTCCCATTTCACTTTCTTCACAAAAACATTTAACCTGGAGGAAATTTTATCACCCAGTGCAAAATCCAGTTCTCTATAAATTCATCCACTGACACATTTAACCCAAATGGAACAATGTAATACTGATAACACCTACCCCATTAAAAATGCATTATATTTTCTAGAGTCTGGTTCAAGAAGAATTTCATGGAAGCCTGAAGTCAAATCTAGACTGCTCACAAATTATGACATTCAAGTGCATGCAAAAGCTCATCCATATTTTCAAGGTGATCATTTTCTCATTGTAAACATTTGTTAAGTTTCTGATTACTATTTTCAAACTAAAGGGTTGTTGTATTCATTACTTCTCCTTTCCATTAGTTTCTATGTTTCCTTCTTGTATACTTCTCTTTCAACTTGTTTTCCTTTTGAGAAGGGAATACTGTGGCTTCATAAAAAATTGTTGATGAGGTTTCAGATGCAATTTGACAGATAATTTTTAAATTTGACAGGTTTGTCATAAAATACTTCATGATATTCTCATAACATTTTCCTTAACTGCTTTCTGATTATCATTTAAATTTACAGCTTCATTTATTTCACAATTTACCAATTGTTCAAAATTTTTCTTATTTAAATACCCGAAAACATAGCCTCACAAAGCTATTGTTACCACCGTGGCTTACTAAACCTTTAATATGACTACAATTAACACATTTCAAAATAACCAATTTGTTTATTCTAGTATTCAGTAATTATCTCTCCTGATTCACCTCAGATAAAAACTCCTTCTACCTGCAGTACTCAATCCTTTCCCAAAATAAATTTTTCCCTAATTAGAATAACCAGGCACCAATGCTCAAAATTTACACTGTCAATTTATAGGTTAATAACACTTTATTTTGTTATTGTTATTCATTATTGTGTTTTCCTGTGGCTCCTCTAATTTTTACAGCAATTACTGCCATTTTCTCAAAGTCTAGCTATTATTGAATTTATTCCTAATTTTCACTTACAATCCTGATGCAGGGCTCAATGTGCTAATTATCCATTGGAAGCAGTGTTGGTATAGGAATGAAAGGCAAAAATTACTGCTTGTGCGGATGATTTGTTGGTGGCATGAAGGTGACATTTCCCAGAGTTCTACTGGTCTATTTTAACATTAATATTTGGACAGACTGACTCATTATCAACAGCAGCAATGAATTGTGAAGGCTATCATTGGTATTATTTGATGTGTTGAAAGAAGAAAGAAAACTAGTAGTCATGCATGTGACTCTGGGGACAACTGAATGGGCAACAAGCAAGTTAAGCAAACCAGTAAATCATTAGGTATTGGCTGCTGTTGAAGTACAAGGAAGGGAAATGGAAACGAAATTCTTTGCAGTACCAGAACTAAAATAAACTTAAGTTTAAGCATGGATTTTGTGAAGAAATATTTCATAAATGTAGGCAATTGTTGTAATTGTTTCGAGATATGGAGAAAGTAGCAGATAATGTGTGTGCAGAGTTTTTTAGGAACATGACAGAGAAGATTGCTTTGATGAATTATTCAGTGGAAAGACAATCAGATGGGTCCTAATTAATATTACATGGAATACCAAGAAAAGGAATTTAGGAACAAACTTTCAGAAGTCCAAAGTATCACCGAGGGACAAAAACAAATCTGGTTTGACATCCTGTTGAAGAATGTAGAAGTATTTTCTAACAACTCTTGTATGGTAATAATTATAGAGTATAATATCAGACAGATTGATCATAAACCATTCAAGACGAAATTTCCTATTGCGTCATTAGCCAGTAGGAGGACTAGTGAGAAGGGACTGCAGAAGATGTTAGATTGGTATATTATAGAAAGAGTATTGAGTCCCTTAACAATCCTATTGTCATTGTACGTAAGAAGGGTGGAAGTGATAGGAATGTATTAGATGCAATGAGACTTAACTGGATTACTGAAACAGAAATGTGCTGACCGAAGAATATGCAAGACATTTTGCATAAGTTAACAGGAGCTGAGTTTATTACTAGTCTTCAGTTAACTTGTGAGTATTGACACATTCCTCTCACAAAAGAAAGCAGGAAATACAACCTTTTCTATTTAATGGAAATTGTAACCAATAATAGCAGGTTCAATTTGAATTAAATACACTCCTGGAAATGGAAAAAAGAACACATTGACACCGGTGTGTCAGACCCACCATACTTGCTCCGGACACTGCGAGAGGGCTGTACAAGCAATGATCACATGCACGGCACAGCGGACACACCAGGAACCGCGGTGTTGGCCGTCGAATGGCGCTAACTGCGCAGCATTTGTGCACCGCCCCCGTCAGTGTCAGCCAGTTTGCCGTGGCATACGGAGCTCCACCGCTGTCTTTAACACTGGTAGCATGCCGCAACAGCGTGGACATGAACCGTATGTGCAGTTGACGGACTTTGAGCGAGGGCATATAGTGGGCATGCGGGAGGCCGGGTGGACGTACCGCCAAATTGCTCAACACGTGGGGCGTGAGGTCTCCACAGTACATCGATGTTGTCGCCAGTGGTCGGCGGAAGGTGCATGTGCCTGTCGACCTGGGACCGGACCACAGCGATGCACGGATGCACGCCAAGACCATAGGATCCTACACAGTGCCATAGGGGACCACACCGCCACTTCCCAGCAAATTAGGGACAGTGTTGCTCCTGGGGTATCGGCAAGGACCATTCGCAACCGTCTCCATGAAGCTGGGCTACGGTCCCGCACACCGTTAGGCTGTCTTCCGCTCACGCCCCAACATCGTGCAGCCCGCCTCCAGTGGTGTCGCGACAGGCGTGAATGGAGGGACGAATGGAGACGTGTCGTCTTCAGCGATGAGAGTTGCTTCTGCCTTGGTGCCAATGATGGTCGTATGCGTGTTTGGCGCCGTGCAGGTGAGCGCCACAATCAGGACTGCATACGACCGAGGCACACAGGGCCAACACCCGGCATCATGGTGTGGGGAGCAATCTCCTACACTTGCCGTACACCTCTGGTGATCGTCAAGGGGACACTGAATAGTGCACGGTACATCCAAACCGTCATCGAACCCATCGTTCTACCATTCCTAGACCGGCAAGGGAACTTTCTGTTCCAACAGGACAATGCACGTCCGCATGTATCCCGTGCCACCCAACGTGCTCTAGAAGGTGTAAGTCAACTACCCTGGCCAGCAAGATCTCCGGATCTGTCCCCCATTGAGCATGTTTGGGACTGGATGAAGCGTCGTCTCACGCGGTCTGCACGTCCAGCACGAACGCTGGTCCAACTGAGGCGCCAGGTGGAAATGGCATGGCAAGCCGTTCCACAGGACTACATCCAGCATCTCTACGATTGTCTCCATGGGAGAATAGCAGCCTGCATTGCTGCGAAAGGTGGATATACACTGTACTAGTGCCGACATTGTGCATGCTCTGTTGCCTGTGTCTATGTGCCTGTGGTTCTGTCAGTGTGATCATGTGATGTATCTGACCCCAGAAATGTGTCAAAAAAAGTTCCCCCTTCCTGGGACAATGAATTCACGGTGTTCTTATTTCAATTTCCAGGAGTGTATATCGGTATCTGTATTTGTGTAGGCATTGGAAGCAGTGTTGGTATAGGAATTAAAGGCAAAAATTACTGCTTGTGCGGATGACTTGTTGGTGGCATGAAGGTGACATTTCACAGAGTTCTAGAACAGAATTCTACCAGAATGTTTCACACTGCTGCATGGCAGAGGATGGTGAATCCCACCATGGCCCAGATCACCACCCAGCCATGCTGTCGCCTTGGAGTGATCATCAGGGCACACACAGCAGACAGAGTGGCTCAGGAGGTACTGTCCATTATCATATCATTGCAGAAAGGCAATTCTGGTGAAGGGCCTCAATCAACTTTGTCACAACAGATGGTGGACAATGCCTAGATACTCAGAGCAGTATAGGGAACAGCCTTCACACCCATTAGACTAGGCTGAACTCAGAGGGTTGCTATTCCCTGGCGGTGCTCTTGAAACACTCTCAGCTCACTTTTAGCACAATCATCTTAGCTGTGGCAACAGATTTGATTGAAGATGTAAGAAGGTAGGTAGAGTTCCTCAAAGTGATACAGATGAAAGCTGCTCATAAGCCACCAGTACCCTACAGCCTCGCTCTTTGAGTTCTACTGGGCTTTCCAGCAACTGATTGCACCAGCCTGGATGGATACCTGCCACAATCTACTGCCTCCCATGGTGCTGCTCCCTGGGTCCTTTCCTGAAGTACTGATCATACCCATTCATAGACCATGAGGTGGACCCATGATCTGTAATTATTGCCCCTTGACCATACTCAATGGTGAACTGAAGATTTTCACTCAACTGTTGGGTGTGTGTTTCAAGTGGATGATATGTTATGTTGTTTCACAGGACCAGGTATCATGAGAAGACAATCATAACATCTAAACTGCACTCTGTCAGCACTGTGACATAACTGCACCTGCCTGGGCTCATCAAGTGCCAAGGGTCTTGGCCTCCCTTGACTTTATCCAGATATCTGATAGGGTTGACCACACATTTTTGACAGCAGCACACTGACAACAGCTGTGTTTTAAGGGTACCATCTTTGAATAGTAACAAAAATGTTCTCAGCCCAGATTTGAACCCCAACACTGCTTAAATTTTGAATAAGAAACATCAGCATTGGTGGCTCAAGACTTCTGGCATAGAAGTCACCCTTGTTCTGTTAACAGCATTGTTAAAGATGGCAGAGGAGCAGACACAGGTCCAGGGCACAGTCTTGCCCTTGGGGTGGGAAACTGCCCGTAAAGGTGGAAGAATCAGCAATGATCAGTGGCATGAGGATACAGAATGTAATGCAAACCACTGCATTAAAGAAACACAATGTGCATCCACATGACTTGTTGCCTGTATTTACAAAAGTGTTGTGATGATCGCTCCATTGCAAAAAGATTTTGGAATGGCCATTCAGGTCTACAAGAGGAGACTGCCAAAGGGGAGGTGACCGTGAGAAAGAGATTGAATAATCAACAAACGGAGCATGTTATAAGAGTTGGGGTGTGGGATATTAGAAGTTTTAATGTGTTAGGGCATCTGTAAAATCTGGGAAAGGAAATGCAAAGGGTCACTCTAGATACAGTGGGGGCCAGTGAAGTGAAATGGAAAGAAGACAAAGATTTCTGGACAGATAAGTACAAGGTAATATCAATAGCAGCTGAAAACATTGTAACAGGAGTAGGATTCATTATGAATATGAAGGTAGAGCACAGGGTGTGTTACTGTGAACAGTTCAGTGATAGGATTGTTCTCAGCAGAATAGAGAGGAAAGCAACACTGATAGCAATAGTCAGGTATATGTGCCAATGTCGCATGCTGAGGATGAAGAGATAAAGTATATGAGGACTGAAGGTGAAGATATAAAGTACATGAGGACATTGAATGGGTAAGTCAGTACATAAAGGGAGATGAAAATCTGATAGTCACGCAACACTAGAGTGAAGTTTCAGGGGAAGGAATAAAAGAAAGGGTTAAGGGAGAATATGGGTTTGATATTAGGAATGAGAGACCAATTGAGTTCTGCAATAAATTTCAGCTAGTAATATGGAATACAGGGTGTCCCGCTCAAACCTCACTGATTTTAAAGATCCAGGAGAGAAAAAAAAAAGTAGATACTACAATGAAAAATGCACCGCATTGTAGAATATCTCAAAAAATTTATTCATTTATCATCAGTACACCTCTACATGTGAACCATTTAAAGCTTGAAGAATATCAAGTCTATATTCAATTATTGTCAAGCTGTTTGTAACACTTCCTCCATTATTGTTGCAATCGTATTAGTGATACAATGTCGCAACATAGGAATATTGTCCACTTTGGTCGCATACGTGCAGTCCTTCATGAACCCCCACTTGAAGAAATCAAGCAGCATAATGTGGGGTGAACGTGGTGGCCAGACAATGGTTCCACTATGTCCACTCCAATGATTTGGATATTTCCTATCCAGGAACTTGGAAGCAGCCATTGACCAATGCGGCGAAGCTCTATCTTATTGAAAAATGATGTTGGGTTGCAAGTCTTGTACCTGAGGGTACACAAACTGCTCCAACGTGTCCAGATACACTGACCCATTCACTGTTTGTTCTGCAAAAAGAACGGTCCAACAATCCTGTCGTGCATTAGCCTGCAGCAGACGTTTAGTTTAGGGCTATCACGTACATTTTCAATGACAACCTGCAGATTTTGCAAATGCCAAATCCAAACATTATGCCTATTAGTCCTTCCTGATTAGATGAAAGGTTGCCTCATCTAAGAATAAACATCTTTCCAGGAAGCTGGCACCCATATCAATACACTGCACTGTATCCACAGCAAATTGTTGTTGGCATGGTTTGTCATGCGGTGTCAGATGTTGCAGAATGTGCACTTTATAAGCACACATACATAGGTGCTGGTGAGCTACATGATGAAATGTAGATTGAGGTACATCAAGTTGCCTAGATGCTTGACGAATTGACTTACATGAGCTTCTGAGAAACGTTTGCTGATGTCCTCCATTGTCTCTTCTGAAACTCTGTAATGTGCATTGCCAGGATGTTTCAAAACACTTCCTGTTGCCAGAAACTTCCTATACTATTCCTTAATTGTTTTCAAATCAGGTGGATCACATTCATACACACGACGATAATTTCTTTGCACAGTAATCGGCAATTTAGTTTCTGCAAATCACACTACTGCTTGCACACACTGCTGTGGAGTCACTATTTTCACTTCATCCAATCATGCTGCACTTTTGGTGCAGGAATATAAATTCTTTGAGATGCTCTACAATGTGGTGCATTTTTCATTGTCATATCTACTGTGGTTTTTCTCTCCTGGGTCCTTGAAATCGGGGAGGTTTGAGTGGGACACCCTGTACTTTGTTCAAGAAATGCAGGAGGATGAGATACACTTTGAAAAGGGCAGGAGATACAGGAAGACTTCAGTTAGTCAAAAGACAGACACAATACAAATGCCATGGCACAAAAAGGTAAAAAGGGAATACATGCACACATACACTGCACAGCATGTGGAATGCAAAAAAGATGCTCTCGCCTCACCACTGCAAAAGCAGGCTGCCCCTAGATCACAGGTGTAAATATCATCATATCTTTGTGTGGTATCATAGACTGATACCACCCCATGGGCATTTTAAAGCTGGCAACGGAATTGCATTTTTCCATCAGATGCCAATAGCAGTCACGCGGATTTTGTGGACCCAATGGTGTGTGCCACTGAGCCATGCCTCCAGTGGCTCCCTACCATGTGCTCCTTCTGCTGCCACAATATAGGACTGCTTACAGCCAACAGACAGTCCACTCACACTTAGAGCCACTTCACTATTTGATGCTGTGCAGATACCACCTAGTTGCAGCTCTGTTTCTATCAATTGTGCTTTAGTTCAGAGAGCCTCATCCTTGTTGCTATTGTATGAACTGGATTCTATTTCTTTCTGCATTATTTTTAATGAGTCTTTGCCACTTGGAGAAATACAAGTGAAGTAAATTTTCTGTTTGTTGTGTTAACTTGTTTGCTAATCATTCCTGCTCCTGTACAGCTTTCATATGATGATAGTTTCTACAATAATCTGTAGTGAAGCTCTCCTTACTGTTGTGTATGAATTCATACACAACAGTTTGATGATAAGTGCAGGTGGGGTACTGAGCCACATTCTGTTCAAGATATCTCATTTTTATGTTTGAGCTCAGCATATGTAGCAAGATTCTATAGCAAATTGATGTTATGGATGATAGTTTTGTGCACCATTCCTATTACCCTTCTTGCATTAAGATATGACCTGTGCTTTCTTTCAATTAATAGGCATAGTTTTTTGTTCAAGGGATTTACAATGGATTATAGCAAATACAGTACAGAATGTGACAGAAATTTCGTCTGGTCTTGGAGCTTTGTTAATTTTTAACGATTTTGACTGTTCCTCAACCCCACTCACACTAACACTTAGTTTACTCATCTTTTCAGCATTATGGAGATTAAATTGGAGCAAGTCTCCTGGGTTTTCCTTTGTAAATTAACACTGAAAAACACAATAGAGCATTTCAGCTTTTACTTTGCTACTCTCAGTTTCAGTTCCTGTCTCATTTGCTAGGGACTGTACACTAACTTTGGTGTCACTAACAGTCTTTGCATATGACTAGAATTTCTTTGGGTTTTGTGAAAGATCATTTGACAGTATTCTGCTATTGTAATCACTGAAGGTTTCATGCAGCAAGTTATTCAGCATCTCTCTACGTGTAGTCCTATACTTTGTTATACATGTATTATGTACTAGTCTGTGTTTCTTTAGATGTTTCTCTATATAGTGACTGTATACCATGGAGTTTCCCTCCCATTATGAACTGTTCTACTGTGTGTGTATATATATATATATATATACAAAGATTCCAAGACTTACCAAGCGGGAAAGCGCCGGCAGACAGGCACATGAACAAAACACACAAACACACACACAGAATTACTAGCTTTCGCAACCGATGGTTGCTTCTTCAGGAAGGAGAGGGAAAGACGAAAGGATGTGGGTTTTAAGGGAGAGGGTAAGGAGTCATTCCAATCCCGGGAGCGGAAAGACTTCCCTTAGGGGAAAAAAAGGACAGGTGTACACTCACACACACACACACACACACACACACACACACACACACACACACACACACACACATATCCATCCGCACATACACAGACACAAGCAGACATATTTAAAGGCAAAGAGTAAGGGCAGAGATGTCGGTCGAGGCGGAAGTACAGAAGCAAAGAAGTTGTTGAAAGACAGGTGAGGTATGAGCGGCAGCAACTTGAAATTAGCGGAGGTTGAGGCCTGGCGGATATCGAGAAGAGAGGATATACTGAAGGGCGAGTTCCCATCTCCGGAGTTCAGATAGGTTGGTGTTGGTGGGAAGTATCCAGATAACTCGGACGGTGTAACACTGTGCCAAGATGTGCTGGCCGTGCATCAAGGCATGTTTAGCCACAGGGTGATCCTCATTACCAACAAACACTGTCTGCCTGTGTCCATTCATGCGAATGGACAGTTTGTTGCTGGTCATTACCACATAGAAAGCGTCACAGTGCAGGCAGGTCAGTTGGTAAATCACGTGAGTGCTTTCACACGTGGCTCTCCCTTTGATCGTGTACACCTTCCGGGTTACAGGACTGGAGTAGGTGTTGGTGGTAGGGTGCATAGGACAGGTTTTACACCGGGGGCGGTTGCAAGGGTAGGAGCCAGAGGGTAGGGAAGGTGATTTGGGGATTTCATAGGGATGAACCAAGAGGTTACGAAGGTTAGATGGACGGCGGAAAGACACTCTTGGTGGAGTGGGGAGGATTTCATGAAGGATGGATCTCATTTCGGGGCAGGATTTTAGGAAGTCGTATCCCTGCTGCAGAGCCACATTCAAGGTCTGATCCAGTCCCGGGAAGTATTCTGTCACAAGTGGGGCACTTTTGGGGTTCTTCTGTGAGAGGTTCAGGTTTCCTCAAAACAGACGAAGTGAGTCTCACTGGCACAGTTTCAGTTTCAGTGACAGACAGCATCTCGAGCTTGTTCATTACGGTGATCAGTATAACACCCTGCGTCTTCCCTGGTCACTGTCTGCCCTGCACAGGATGCCTAGATCTACCACTGACACACCAATTGCAGTAAGAGGGTCATTTTCCTGCAGAAGAAACATAATCCACAGGAGAGAATAGTACTAGAGGTACCTTTTGCACCAGTACTACATGACTCTCAAGAACTCTTCCAACACATTGTTTCACAACAGTTGTTAATCATTTGACTGATAACAAAGGATTAGGCAGGTTTTGATCTATATTAGCAGAAATTATGGAAGTAATTTAAAGCTGCTTGAGTCTCATCTATTTGGTATGAAACTAACTTACCAGGTTGCAGAACAAAATACTGTACCTCACAGATTTAATAAGTGAATGAAAATGGCAAGCTAGGACTGGTTGAAAGGATCTTAGCCATTCTGTCCTGACTTATTGTTAAGGAAGCAGGGAGCTACTCTTTGGCTCATGTGATGGGATTCAATAAAGACTAAATTGACAAATTTTAGCTGGTATATGAAAATATCCTCAATAAAGGAGGAATATCACTTACACATGTTCATAATATGGGTGAATCTGCATTTTAGACTGCACACAACCCTCACACAATTTGCTATATGGGAAAAAAGCAGGTGGGGGCATTTAAAAGCACTGAAAGGGTGTTGAAATTTATGATGGTTGTGTCTATGAATCCTATAGGTAACTTTGTACCTCCAGCTTTAATCTTCCTCAGGAAAAATTGGAGAAAGGAATTAACTGGTGGGGCACCTATGGGAACTCCACATATAGTGCTGGATAACTGGAAAATTTTTCTCACATGACTTCATCATTTATTACTTTTGTTAAGGCAAACAAAGAGGATAAAGCATTGCTCATTGTTGATGGCCACTCAAGTCAAAAACACGTTGAGGTGCTGAAATGTGCCAAAGAAACCGGAATTTTTCTATTTTGCATACTGCCCATATGTCCTCACTGACTTCAAATATTAGGCATGTCCATTTTTTGGGCTCATGAAGACCTATTACAATGAAGAAGTTTCAAAGTCCCTGAAAACAAATAGTTACCCAGTGGCAAATAAGTGAGTTCTTTGCTAACATATATGGTAAAGCACCATGTATGGCTAATGCTAACAGTGGATTTGCTAAGGCAGATCTTTGGCAATTAAATGTGGATGCTACTGAGGAACATCTGTTTGCTCTTAGACCAACAGGTCTAAGGCTGCACAGTCTGGACAAAATTCACCTACAGCTAGATGCAATAATGAATGTCAAGAGCAGAAATTTTGTGGGTGTTCATACATGTTTTGGGATGTTTTGCTATCCGAAAAGGATATTGTTTCCACAACCAGCTTTCAAAGTCCTAAAAGAGATAGCCCTAACACACTCAACATATCAGTT